>NC_088880.1:339861-639861 GCF_032884065.1 Artemia franciscana | reverse complement strand
AAAAAATCCCCCTGAAAACGTCCGTACACTTCCCAGTAACCATTACTATATGTAAACACAGGTCAAAGTTTGTAACTTGCAACCCCTCCCACGGGGACTGCGGGGTAGTAAGTCGTCCCCGAAGACATAGTTATTAGGTTTTTCGACTATGGTGAATAAAATGGCTATCTCAGAATTTTAATCCGGTGAATTTGGGGAAAAAATGAGCGTGGGAGGGGGCCTAGGTGCGCTCTAATTTTTTTGGTCACTTAAAAGGGCGCTACCATTTTTAATTTCCGTTAGAATGAGCCCTCCTGCGACATTCTAGGACCACTGGGTCGTTAACGATATATTATGAACTCTCTTTATTAACTACTAATTACAAAAACTATAAATACACACAACCGCCCTGGGGAAGGTTACGATCACCCCTGGGAAAAAAAAAACAAAAAACAAATAATCACGCATCCGTGATTTGTCTTCTGGCAAAAAAATGCGAAATTCCACATTTTTGCAGATAGGAGGTTGAAGCTTCTACATAGAAACTACTACAACAGGGTTCTCTGATACGCTGGATCTGATGGTGTGATTTTCGTGAAGATTGTATGACTTTTAGGGGGTGTTTTTTCCTATTTTCTAAAATGAGGTAAATTTTCTCAGGCTCGTATTTTTTGATAGGTAAGACTAATCTTGATGAAAGTTATATATTTAAAATCAGCATTAAAATGAAATTTTTTTATGTAATTATTGATATCAAAATCCCATTTTTTTGAGTTTCGGTTACTATTGAGCAGGGTCACTCCTTACTACAGTTCGTTACCACGAACTACTTGATAAAATCTTCAAAATCAATCAAAACTTGTTTTAAACGCGATCAATGGCAATAGCATGCTTATTTTATGGCTATGGCTAAGGCAGATAAATAAAACTATATCAATTAATATAATATTAAAGTAAAAAAGACTGTAAAAAAAGAGAAAGAAAAACAAGCAAAGGCACAAAATTTGAAATTGGAAATTTCAGGAACATAGTTAATTTGTATTATCAATACAGTGAAAAATAATTTCATTCATTTCTTCATGACGGATAAGTTTTGCATGTGGCGTTCAAGAATTGTGTATATCATCTTGCGCCTCATGGACTTCTCGGCATTATTTAAAAGATTATTAATTAAATAAAAACAATTTTATTCAACTGAAATTAAGGAACGACATTGATACTTAAAATGAACTGAAATTACTCTGTATATGAAAGGCGCTGCCTCCTCCTCAACACTTCTCTCTTTACGTTGAAAATTTTATTACTTTAAAAAATAGAGTGACTAAAGAGAGTCAAACCTTATCGTAAAGCGTAAGTTGTTGATGAGGGACCAGCCCCCTTTCATATACGGAATAATTTCTGTTCTTCTTAAGTTTTAATGTTACTACTTACTTTCAGTTAAAAGAACGTTCTTTTTTATTTTTACTTTTCAAGTCCATGCCTTGAAACGTAACGCTTATGGATTGTTCTAACACTTATACTTCATTTTTTCTAAGCAGAAGGTTTTATTGCTCACAATTAATAATGATGTGATATTTGAAATGTACAATACAGTATTAAGCAATAAAATGTTAATGCAAAATATGATATATAGCAAAATCTGAATTTATAGATGAAGGAGAACTTTAAACAATATAAAACCAATGAAACTAAGTTCTATTTAGAACTGTAGGCCTTTCTTCTTCTTTACATTTATGTTATGCTGAGGACGGTCCTAACGAAAAACATTCCCTACTGTTTTTCTTCTTTGTTAATAAGAACATATAATAATTACAAATATATGCAATAAGTGGAATTAAACTAAAACAAAAACAAAACAGAAATTTCCTGTATGAAAATAGGGATACTTTTTCTACGGCCCCGTCTTTTTAGGCTTAGGATATTATGTGCTTTTTGAGTAGTATCATTCATAATGAATGACATTTGCGATATCTGAATATCGGAAGTAATAATAGGAGAAAAAAAAACAGAAAATTTGCAGTTAGTATAGTTCCGAAAATGACTATTACAACAGGTCAAAAACGAAAGCAAACAACAAAGAAATACGCAGTTAAAAGATAAACGGCCGTAAGAATTACTGCAATTCAAAAACGAAAGTGAAGAGCAAAGAGAAATAAGATTAGACATTCTCATGTCTAACTATTCTAATTATTTGGAACTATTCTAACTGCAAATTTTTTTGTTTTTTATTTTTATAAAAACATTCATATTTGTTTTTTATTTGTCATCTAGAATCAGAGCATGTTTTTATGTTAATAAACCAAAATAATATTTTGAAAGACCGTATAGATCTTCAAATAAAGCAAAACAAAAATCCTTTAAGAAATTTATGACCACTAATGAAAAATATTTGCTATCCTCGTATGAAGTTTGTCTTCATATATAGCCATAACCTTCAAATAAAGCCAAGAAAATCCCTTAAGAAATTGATGAGCACATGAAAAGTATCTTATATCATCATATGAAGTTTGTCTTCATATATAGCCAAAATCTTCGAATAATGCCAAAAAAATATATTTGAGAAATTTATGACCAGTAAAAAAAAATTTACAAACATCATCTGTAGTTTCATACTGTATTGCAAAAAATAAGATACCGTTCATAACTGAAGAACATCTTTTATTGCATGCTGCTCTTTGTAGAAATTAAATAAAAAAAACTAGTTTTTCTAACTTAAAATAAGAAGCGACATTTAAACTCAAGATGAACAGAAATTACTCAGTGTATGAAATGGGTTATCCCCTCCACAATCCCTCGCTCTTTACCCTAAAGTTTTTAATTGTTTTAAAAAGTAGAATTGTGGCAGAGTCAAACTTTAGCGTAAAGAGCGAGGGATTGCGGAGGGGACAACCAATTTCATACACGGAGTAATTTCCGTTCGTTTTAAGTTTAAATGTCGTTCCTTACTTTCAGTTAAAAAAAACTAGTTTTTTATTTAATCTTTGAACGTTTTTGAATTAATACATGTTTTGATTTTGCCTCTCCACACATGAATAATTAAAACAAAATTTGCATATTAAATTATTTTTATGGCTAAATGGCTTTCTCATAGTTTTGAAAAAAAAATGAAGTTTTGAAAAAAATGAAAAAAAATGCAATATATATACTTCAAATAATAAAATTGAAAGTTATATAAAAGGAAACATCAACATTTGATGTTTTCTTTTTGCCATGAAATGTTTCCCGTTACGTAAAAGGAAACATCAACATTTGGTAAATTATGATAGAAAAAAATCGTTAGAAATGTTTTCTCAGATCGGTAACTTTATAACCGAGAGTAATTATGGTAAAAAGTTCATTGTGAAAATTAAGGTAGATTGCTTAGATTTGCTAGAAACACAGTTCTGTACATATGTTATTTTATATATGTTATGTTATTTCAAAAAGGTACCTTGTATAACTTAAGTGAGGTTGATCACCTGTCACTTAAAGCTTAACAGGAAACTGCTGATCTTTCGAGTTACTCAAACTTAAAATGAGAGTTTCTAAAACAGCCCTTAACTGAATCCTGTATTAGATCTTTAACTGCCCAGAATTGCTGATATGGTCTTGAATATTCTTCTGTCATTAGGCACAACATATTTAGGTTAAGTTACTTTCTAAACTTTAATACGTATTAAATCTCAGTACTGCTCATGGCTAAAAAATATTGAAGAGGTCTTACGTCCATCAGGATCAAACTTTCCACTAAAATTTAATTTCTTAGGCTATAAAAAAATAGACGTATCTATCTCATAAAAAATTTTCTTTTAATTTTCATTTAATATTTGACACTGAACGCCTGCGTTCAAATATATTCGAGTGAACTATGACATTCACGGAATTTCATTTTATTTATATTACCACAAAAAAAAAAAAAAAAAAAATACGATTTTGATGAAAAATAAGGCATATTATTTTTTTAACTATAATAAATACAATTTGGTGATATTTTACAATTTTTGGTTTTAGGTTGTTGTATATTTTTAAGCAAAATTCTAGCAATATATATTTTCAAATGCACATGCATATTATTACCTAATAAATAAATCATCCAAAAATAATTATTAATCTCTTTGTCTTACATTTATATGGGGTCACCAGGAAACTAGGTATCAAAATGGGTTCGTGAATGAAAAATAGTTGAAGAGGCCCTGATCTAGATCATCAAATGCGAAGGTCAATCCAAGCAGCTAAGGTAAAAGGAATTGAAAAAAATTACTGAAGTAATGATCGACTAAAATGAAGATCAAAGAAATATACGGTTGAAATATAAGCGGTAGCAAGAATTAAGACGAGCCAAAAAAGAAAGTGAAAAACATGGAAACATGTAGTTATATAACATTTGAGTAGTATCTTAGTAGACAACGAGGGTCAGAACGAATAGGAAATGAAAATGAAGCAAAAAAAATATACGGTAGAAGATAAGTGGAAGCAAGAATTACAAGTGATAGTTAGTTTTATAACGTGTCAAAAATGAAAGGGAAGAAAAAAGAATTTTACTATTAGTAAACAAGCAACAAATGAGAGTCAGAATGAATAAAAAATTAAAGTGAAGCAGAAAGAAATAATACGCTAGAACAAGAATGCCACCACAATCTTCGACGCCAAAAAATTATGGTACAAAACCCAGTGCCAAGCTATTAAAATGCAGTAAACTAAGCAAGTGTTAATTAAACGTCATTGGGACCCTTAAGGGTCGTGTGTATTTGTTGCAGAGTCCACCATATTCCAGAGGAAAGAGAAGCTAACATTTGAAGATTACTGCTTTACATGGTTAAATTTTATTGTCAACTCCACAATTTTCAAATGAATTCCTTGACCTTTTATAGGACGTCTTGTGCTCTCTAAAGAGTTCCACAGACAATCACAGTCTTCGACGCCAACAAAATATGGCACAAAAACCAAGTGCAAACCTAGGAAACTATGTAAGGGTTAATTAAACATCATTGGGACCCTTAAGGGTCGTGTGTATTTATCACAGAGTTTTTCATTTTCCAGGGAAAAGAGAAACTAACAAAATGTGATTCATTTGAAGGTTGCTCCTTTACGTGCTCGAATTGTATTGCCAACTTCACAATTTTCAAGTGACTTTCTCGGCCTTTTATTGGCCGTCACTTGCTCTCTAAAGAGTTCCAGAAATAGATCCTAACCTTGAACTTATGTTTTGCTTTAGCTTCATTTAATGTAAGCGAGGAGGGAAGCATCAATAGTCGTAATGTTTTTAGCTTCAAAGTAACAACACAAATTTATCACAAAATCACTCTAGCGGCACATCCATAACAAAACCCTGAAGGAGATTGTGAACCATGTTCTTATAGCAGAATGTGCTTATTAGACCCAGACCGGCGACAAAACTACCGTTCTCCCGGTACTACTCTCTCTTGAGTGAAAGATAAACCTCGAACACAAGAAGTCATTGAGCTCAAACACACAAAAAAAAATATTTATATGTAATTTTTTTTTACCTTTGTATGAAACATGAAAGATAAAGCTCGAACACAAGAAGTTATCTTTTGATTACTTTTTCCTTACCTTAGAGATAAGGTAAAAAAAAATTTAGTGGTAATTATTTTACCTTTTTATGAAATATAAAAGATAAAGCTCGAACGCAAGAAGTCATTGAGCTCAAACACAAAAAAAAAATTTAGAGGTACCTTTTTTTTACTTTGTATGACAAATGAAAGATAAAGCTCGAACAAAAGAAGTCATCAAACCCCAATCTAACAATTATTTACTTTATTTCCTACTTCAAATTCTACTTCTTTGGCTAGGCTCCTGACTTTGTATCAAGGAAACGCTGGGGTGGACCCAGGAGGGAAAGGGGCTCAGTCAAGAGACGAAACTCTCTTTGAGCGAGTAAAATTGTGTGTGTAGTTTTTTGGATGTTGCTCCATATTTTTTTGGAAAATAGGCACACTGAGATTTAATGGCCTTAAAAATGATCTAGATAGGTCATAATTTTGGAGAATGTCATTTAGAGCCCTAATTTTGGACAAAAAACATTCATATGAATGGTGTCATTTTCAAATACATCTTTTCACCATTTTTGTATCCCAGGAGAAATTTTGTAGTTTTTGGCATCAATGACGCCATGTGATATTAAACAAGATGACGAATGAATTCAAACAGCTAAAACTAAAGGTATGGAAGAAATGTCTGAGTTAATGATAAAGGAAAATTAAGCCCAGCAAAATTTATGATTAGAAAAGAAGTGGAAGAAGCAATCAAATTAAATTATAAAGGAAAATCATGCACAACAAAATATGCGGCTGGGCGAGAAGTTCAAATAACAACAAACGGATGTGATGCACAGCAAACTCTGCAAATATAAGATGAGAAACCACTTGAATCACAACGGCTTGCCAATAAAAATCATGCACAACAAAAACGCAGAACAGATTTTCTTGATTCAAATGAAATTACTGATCCCCCTTCCTATAACTTAAAACACAAGATTATCCACGATTATCCTGAGTAACAGAATAATCATGGCAATGCGTAATACAAGAATTAAATGACACATGCCTGCCGGGTGCTGAGTCCCAGAGACCGTTCAAAGTTTGGTCGCCTTTCACTCGCTTAGAATTTACCCACAAATTGATATATTACGTGGTTTCCATCCCTAATTTTGGGCAATAACGCCTCCAAGAAAATTCAATTTTGAAAATTTCTTCGAAAATCAATTTTGAAAACGTATTCTTCTTGGTTTTGCCTTGGCCTCCCGTTTTAAGAAACTAAATAATTTTTAATTAATATACGGAGATGGTTGATGAAACGCTGGAAATACGTAAACAACTAAAAGGTTTTTTTTTGAAGATCAAATTTAAATCGAATCTTCCTGTGGATTTTCCTGTGGAAAAGTTCTTCGAAAATCAATTTTGACAATGTATTCTTCTTGGTTTTGCCTTGGCCACCCATTTTAAGCAACTAAATAGTTTTTAATGAATATACAGAGGGGGTTGATGAAACACTTGAAATACGTAAACAACTAAAATGATTTTTTTAAGAATCAAATTTAAATCAAATTTTCCTTTGGTTTTCATTTGGATAATTGTCCAAGAATTGAGTTATACTTGAAGAATAAATTGGGAAGCGAGGCTAAATAGCTGAAAACTATAAATACATAAATCAATAAAATAAAGGGGAATTTAGATAATTTGAAGAAAATCCAGCAACAGTCAGCTTAATCAAAATGAAGAAATTTGAATGTAAAATACAGCTAAGAAACGAATATATACATACGCAATACATGGTAATAACATATTAATTTCAATAATTTTCACTTTTTGAGACTTTCTCACTGCATGGAGTGAATATTAATGCTGCTTTACATTTTCTTTGAAGATGGTAATACAGTTATGTTTATCTGTCGATTTGTTTAGAAATGGCTCTCAGATTGCCCTGTTACATGGTTTCATTCCGTACCCAGATTAGGATAATAAATCTTTCATAATAATTTTTTTTCTTACCTTAGAGGTAAGGTAATAAAAAGATTTAGAGGTATGTTTTTACTTTTTTATGAAACAAGAAAGATAAAGCTCTAAAACAAGAAGTCATCTTGTGATGATTTTATCTTTACCTTAGAGGTAAGGTAACACAAAAATATTTAGAGGTAACTTCTTAACCTTTTCATGAAACACGAAAGATAGAGCTCGAACACAAGAAGTCATTTTGTGATTACTTTTCTTACCTTAGAGGTAAGGTAAAAAAATATTTACAGTTTTTTTTTTATCTTTTTATGAAACATGAAAGATAAACCTCGAACGCAAGAAGTCATCGAGCTCAAACACAAAAAAATATTTACAGGTATTTTTTTTACCTTTGTATGAAACATGAAATATGAAGTTCCAACACAAGAAGTTATCTTGTGATCACTTTTTTCTTACCTTAGAGGTAAGGTAAAAAAAATATTTAGGGGTAATTTTTTTACGTTTTTATGAAACATGAAAGATAAACCTCGAACACAAGAAGTCATCGAGCTCAAACACAAAAAAATATTTACAGGTATTTTTTTTACCTTTGTATGAAACATGAAATATGAAGTTCCAACACAAGAAGTTATCTTGTGATCACTTTTTTCTTACCTTAGAGGTAAGGTAAAAAAAAATATTTAGGGGTAATTCTTATACATTTTTATGAAACATGAAAGATAAACCTCGAACACAAGACGTCATTGAGCTCAAACACAAAAAAATATTTACAGGTATTTTTTTTTACCTTTGTATGAAACATGAAATATGAAGTTCCAACACAAGAAGTTATCTTGTGATCACTTTTTTCTTACCTTAGAGGTAAGGTAAAAAAAATATTTAGGGGTAATTTTTTTACGTTTTTATGAAACATGAAAGATAAACCTCAAACACAAGAAGTCATCGAGCTCAAACACAAAAAAATATTTAGAGGTACCTTTTTTTTTTTAACTTTGTACGACAAATGAAAGATAAAGCTCGAACACAAGAAGTCATTAAACCCCAATCTAACAATTATCTATTTTATTTGCTACTTCAAATTCTACTTCATTGGCTAGGCTCCTAGACTTTGTATCAAGGAAACGCTGGGGTGGACCCAGGAGGGAAAGGGGCTCAGTCAAGAGACGAAACGACGCTTTTTGTGTGAGGACCAAAAGTGTATCTTAGGAGGTATTACCCAGATATTATGTCTACCCTTTTCTTGGGAGGGGGGCTTAGAAGACTTCATACTTGAAAGGCATCAGAAAAATTCTTACAACTGGTTCTGAAATTGTTTTTTGATAGAACCAAAATTGTGAGAAAAATCGTCTTACATTTTTTTTATGGTTTCAATATCTTTTTTTATTGGTTTAAGTTTTGAAAATATAATTTCCGTTATTTCAGTAGTATTTTCAGCCATATCAAGGGTTTCTCCAAAGAACAGATCTATAGGCCTTCAAAATCTCCCAAATTTTAGTGTCACTCATTGCTTTCAGTTAAAAAAAAGTGGTTTTATAATTTAATTTCTGACTGTTTTATATCTTGCCCAGGCTTAACTAGGTGTACTAATTACCGGCAGGGTGGGGGAATTGCTCCCCCTGGATTTGAATAATACTTTCTTATTTCTTTTTCATAGCTGTTACCGCTTTTATCATGGCTAAATAGTCATTTTTACCCTCCTACAATCCTTGAACCCCTATATTTCTGTGAATTGTCCTTTCCAGACTTTTCAAAATGCACGATATCACAAGTATTTGTCCTTCACTTGCCAAAATTAACTAGGAAGTTGTCACAACAAGTGGCAAAGTGGCACAAGTGGAAGTGGCAGTTGTCACATTGGTGAGTTAATCAAATATTACTATATCAAACAGGCCTAGTAGTCTAAATCACCCTATCGCTTTTAGTTGAAAAAAGAAGAAGAAGAAACAGAATAATTAGGCCAATTCCTATATTGTACAGTTCAGATTTGTTGAAACTGATGTTTAAGCTGAATATTTAAGGTAAAATAGGGTATAATTCAACTTTAGCAACTTTTTGCTATTTTGGAAAGGGGTTAGGCTAGGAAAATGAATCTTACTGTAATGAATTCAGGGCAAGAAACATACACTGGGAAGGTATTAACAAGCTTCCATGTTAAGCTCTTCTAATTTCTTAGTCTTAGAAATTTGCCTACTTCACAAGTTTGCCTACTTCACAGGTACCCATTGAAACTTTTAAAAAATAACATTTTAACTTAATTTTGTTTTCTTTGGTTTTAGTTCTTAAAATGCAATTAATGTTGTTTGAATAGAAAAACTTTATAAATTGGGATTGAGCGAAGTTCTGAAACTGAAAACAATTTTGTTGCGGTCCATTCAAGCAATTAAATAAAAACAAAACAATTTTATTTAATTGAAAGTAAGGAGTGATATTAAATCTTAAAACGAACAGTAATTACTCCGTATATAAAAGGGGCTGTTCCCTCCTCAATGCCCCGCTCTTTGCGCTAAGGTTTGACTCTTTCTCTAAACTCTACTTTTTAAAACAGTGAAGAACTTTAGCGTAAAGAGTGGGGCGTTGAGGAGGGAACATCCCCTTTTATATACGGAGTAATTTCTGTTCGTTTTAAGTTTTAATATCGTTCCTTACTTTCAGTTAAAAAAACTTTTTTTTTTTTAATTTAATTTCTGAACGTTTTTAAATTAAGGCATGTTTTGATTTTGGCTCTCCGCACATGCGTAATTAAAACAAAATTTGCATATGTAATTTATTTTTATGACTAAATGGCTTTCTCATAGTTTTGATCGGACGATTTCGAGAAAAAAGAGCGAGGGAGTAGGCATAGTTACCCTCCAGTTTTTTGGTTATCTAAAAAAGCAACTAGAACTTTTACCTTTTTACGAACGTCAATTTTTTTTTGTACATTTTTATTAAGTTTATGAGGGGGTTCACCCCCTCGTCGAAACTTCGCTCTTTGCACTAAAGCTTGAATTTCACCCTAAATTTTAAGAATGACCCCTGAATCACAAAGGCCGTAGAATAAATAGTTGACATTATTAGAGTTACTTTAGCGTAAAGAGCGAGGTATTAGGTTTAGGTGAACCCCTCATATGCGTAATAATTTCTGTTCGGTTTAAGTTTTAATGCTGGTCCTTACTTTCAGTTGAAAAAACTTTTTCATATTTATTTTTTCATTGTTCTTTAAAAAAATGCTAAAAATTCCTGCGCCCCCTTCATGGGTATTTTCTTCCCCCATGACAAATACCTCAATGTAAAGATCCCCTACATAACCCCTCCCCCAACCAAAATAATCGTCTATACACTTTCCAATAACCATTACTTTGTCTAAACACTGGTCAAAGTTTTTAACTTGCAGCCCCTCCTACGGGGACTGTGGAGGAGTAAGTCATCCCCAAAGACATAGTTATTAGGTTTATCGACTATGCTGAATAAAATGGCAATCTCAGAATTTCGATTCGGTGACTTGGGAAAAAATCAGCGTGGGAGGGGGCCTAGGTGCCCTCCAATTTCTTGGTCACTTAAAAAAGACACTAGAACTTTTCATTTCCGTTATAATGAGCCCTCACACGACATTCTAGGACCAATGGGTTGATACGATCACCCCTGGGAAAAAAACAAAACAAAAAAACAAACAAATAAACACGCATCCGTGATCTGTCTTGTGGCAAAAATGCTAAATTCCACATTTTTGTTGATAGATGCTAGAAACTTCTGCTGTAGGGTTCTCTGATACGCTGAATCTGACGGTGTGATTTTTGTTAAGATGCAACGACTTTTAAGGGGATTTCCCCCTATTTTCTAAAATAAGGCAAGTTTTCTCAGGCTCGTAAGTTTTGATAGGTAAGTTTAAACTTAACAAAACTTATATATTTAAAATTAGCATCAAAATGCGATTTTTTTGTATGTAGATATTGTTATAAAAATTCCGTTTTTTAGAGTTTTGGTTACTATTGAGCCGGGTCGCTCCTTACTACAGTTCGTTACCACGAACTGTTTGAAAGTTCTGCTTTACGAGACTTCACTTTTATAACACAAAGAAGGTCAGGGCCCTCTAGAAGGAAGGTACTTCAAAATACCTTCCCGGGACTATTTTAGTCTGTAAACCTATCCGTGAAAGTTTCATTTTACTAACCAGACTCAAAGATATAAAAAATTAGCTAATCTAAATTTCTATATTAACTTAATACTGAGAAAAAATAAATTCAAAAAGCAAAATAGAACATATATACAAAGCATAACCCAGTTTTGACCCAATTGCTTCTATGCAACACTGAAATGGAATGTAGTTACCTTTTCTAGGCTAATCTGTCAATCAATGCGGGTGACAACACCTACATGCAACACCTCCTTTTATCCTTTAGAAAGAAATAGCCAACACTCAACACTATTAACTGTTACACTTTAAAGTAACAACTTTGAACAACACTCGACACTTGTCTTTAAAGTAAAAAAGAAACTTGAGGAAGTAAGGAAAGAGGTAAGAAGGAAGTGTTTGAACTCTAATCTTAGTAGGGTAAAAGAAGGACTAGAAACAGTGATTAACATGGACGGAGTAACAGGACTGAGCATCTAGACAGCATTAAGTGTCTCGTCAAAACTTCTCCTTAATGTAAAAAACAGGAGGGATCCAACTTTTAGATTACCCAATAGCGCTCCGATTCTCTCAAAACTGTAACAAAAAAAATAGTCCTCTGCTCTAATCAGAGCATGCATCTCGTTTGGAGGAGGGTGTGTTAAAGGGTCCAACATCATTTTAAAGCAACAATAAAACGTATATATATATATATATATATATATATATATATATATATATATATATATATATATATATATATATATATATATATATATATATATATATATATATAAGCTTTTTATTGTTTTAAAAAGTAGAAAAGGGACAGAGAGTCAAACTTCAGCGTAAAGAGCGGGATGATGAGGAGGGGACAGCCCCTTTCATATATTGAATGATTTTTGCTTGTTTTAATTTTTAATATCACTCCTTACTTTCAATTCAAAAAACTTTTTTTTATTTAATTTCCGAATGTTTTTGAATTAGGCCTAATACCTGTTTTGATTTTGGCTCATCGTACATGAACTTTGTACGAGAAAAAAGGGGCGGAGAGGAGGCCTAGTTGCCCTCCAATTTTTTTGGTAACTTAAAAAGACCACTAAAATTTTTAATCTCATTTAAAAACGTCTCTATTAGTAATTAACATACGACTGATAAAACTTATATATTTGAAATCAGCATAAAAATACAATTCTTTTGATGAATCAATGGTATCAAGATTCTGTTTTTTTTTTAACCAGTTATAAAACCAATCGTATATTGATTAATCGATAGTTCAGTGGGAAAAGGGTTTCCCCGGAAGGTTTTAAATCAATTGGAAAAAACTTCCCAAAAGGAACTTATTCAAAGGAAAATAAAGAACCATATTTTACTGAAGACCATCAGAAATAAATCACTATAAGAACACAAACTCAAAACGATCAGAAATTACTCCTAAAGATAAAATAAAACCCAAAACGAACATAAATTAAATAAACAATCAAAAATGAATGCGGACATGGTATATCCAGAAGTATAGCTACCAGACCTGTTGACTAGTTTGAACAAGATGACAATTTCAAAATATCAATCAATGTTGAGTAGAGAGGGCACCAAAAAAGGACAAGGAGGGAGGGGGCTTGTTACCCTAGAGTTTCTCTTCAACATCTCCTCAACGTACCTTGAAATTTTCAACTTAATAACCTAAGTCAACTTTACACATAGCACCGTTATAAAATTAAAAGTAGACTTGCGATTTACTGCAACTATTTATTAGTTGCATTAGTTAGTTCATAATTAGATAATCATGCTAGGTTTGGTAGAGAACGAAAGATAGAAGAAGGCCCTACGAAGATGTAGAGTACCTCCATAGGAGGCACGGACCAAGGGGGACATTGTCCCTGGGGACCCATAATAGAAACTGGGGAACCCTCACCCAGGGCCATAAATACGGGTGGAGGAGGAAGAAGGCCCCTCAAATGTACACTCAACAGGGCCCACTGGTATGTCAACACGTCCCATGAGCTAGAAATCTTCTCCCAGAAATGGGTTAAATTGCTTGAGATGCAGAACACCATCGTAGGAGGATCCTCTATAGGACGACAACTACGGCAGGGCACATGATCCAGATCTATGGAAAACGGCTGCAAAGGGCTGCATTGACCCTTATGGGGTACCTGTAAGACAGGGGATCTTTCGGTCGACTTTTCCCGTTTGAAAAAGCCTAGTAAACAACACAGCATTTCCACGGGATTTTGATTATGTGCTATTTCTTCTGGAATTGGTCTGTTCTGAAGCACATTTTCGGGCTGTAAAACCTTTCCTAGCTGATTTATCTACTATGGGCTGCCTCCCCGTAGTAGTATAAAATTTTTAGGTATGAATATATAATGAGTCAGAGGTAATGGGCTTGGGATTGTTCGTGCCGGATTTCAACTCTTAGAAAAGTATCGTCAAGTGCTGAAAACCATGTTGTGGCTGCACAAGTCTGCAACCAAACTGGAGGTCCCAGGGACTTCTTGTTGTCCGATGCTAAGCCAGCTTAAGCACTTCAATATAGACTTGAGAAGATATATTGGTCCCCGTCGTGCACTTGTATCCAGGATCATTGCTTTTCCTGAGGCCAAAATAATTCCAGTGATTTATAGACGGTTTTATATAAATGATTCAAATAATTTCAATGATTTAAAATTTCAGACGGGCTAACTTGACTTATTAAGAGTTTCAGGAACTCATATCCCAGGGGTAAGAAGTATGAAATTAGGTGACATATAATTTGTTCCCTCAGGCAGAAAGGATGGGGCCTATAGACAGGAAGTAGGGCTGATGATGAGTAAGGAAGCTACCAAGTCTTGTTTAGGCTGAAAAGGTATTAACCACAGAATAGTAATTGCGCATTTTATGACTGAAAAGTTCAGGGTATCAGTTATAGTAGTAAATGCCCCCATTGAACCAACTGATGGAAATACTAGTGACTCAGATGAATTTCACTTACAGTTAACGCCCAGGTTGGTAGAAATAGCAATAGATGGTATCCCAGCCTAAGTAAATTTGGTAAAGGAAAAGAAAACAGTAATAGCTACACACTTTTGCAATTTTGTTTGCATAACAACCTAGTTATAACTAATACGGCTTGGTCATAAAATGACCCATAAGTTGTCATGGTATTCACGTGATGGTAAGACAGCAAACCTTATTGATTATGTTATTTTAACCGAAGACTAGCAGGAAGTGCTGTTATTGAAGTCAAAAGTGAAGATCACCATCTAGCAGTGTCTAAGGTTAATTTAATGCTGAAGTTTCGGAAGGGTAAGTACCTCCCGGGAAGTTATGATGTTGGCAGATTCCAGAATGAAAATTTGAGAGATTTTTCCAGGAACAGTTGAATGCTAAACTTGAGAGTTTGAAATTTGACAATACTTAGGGAAGAAAATTAAGACTGCAGTTTAACCTTATGTTTAATTGAGAGTAGAAGGGGTTTGTAAAAGAATTATCTGAGTTATAGATCATATGAAACAAAAGGAATGTAAAGAAATTGGAGAAAGCATTAACATGTGAAATGAGGAGGTGTGAAATGGAGACCATTGATGAAATTGTTGAAGATGCAGGTAAACGGCATAATAGTAAAATATTATACTGGCGTGTTAATAAATTGAGAGGGAGTAGTCAATCCGGACTAGTCCTAGGTTAAGAAAGGATTGAGTTAGTGATAAGGAAAGAGTTAAAGAGAAGAGCTTTAGCAAAGGTCTTATCCTTATATGGTATACCGGACATATACAGTCATTTGTGGTATGTACGAAAGTATTACTGCTGCAGTTAAGGTAGGCAATGAGGTTAGCAGCTGGCTTTATATTAATTCAGGAGTTAAGCAGGGTTGTGTTCGATCCCCCTTTATATGGATCATTTTGATGGGCATCGTCTTAAGGAGCACAGAAAAAGAAATTGGAGATCACAGAATCAAATGGGGAGGAAAAACTCTTCTGGACTTAGATTATGCTGATGATTTAGGCATATTAGAAGAAAGTTTGAGGAAAAATAAATGATTTTTAAGAGGTTTTGCGAGTTCAGGGTGCTAGAATAGGTTCGGAAATTAATGTTAAGAAGACAAAATCACTAAGGCTAGGAATAAGTGAAGACGAAAAGGTTACTTTGGGAAACGAAAAGATTGATCAGGTTGGCAGCTTCACTTACCTTGATAGCATTATTAGTGAAGACGGTGGGAGCTGTGAAGATGTTATAAGTAGAATAGCCAAGGCTCAGGGTGTTTCTTTCACCCTGAATATACGTCCAAAATATGAGACAGGTGTGACAGCCACTAAGACTCTAAACTGAAACAATGCTTTCAAAAGTTTGGAATTTATACTGACTTGAAAATCTTTAACTAAAAACAAAAAATTCGTGTTAGATGCGTTTGAGGAGTTCCTACGTAGGAGTAGCAACTGGTTGTCCTCTAATTACTTTTGACTCTAAGCAAGTGCACTAGAAACGCTTAGTGTAATATTCAATGAACTCTTTCTGAGGTTTCTATGACAACTCCTTCTATAGAAAATGCCTTAGTAAAAAAAATACATCCCTTTCACATTGTTCTTTACTTAGGCAGTGTTATTGCACTTTTTATAGTTCGGACGTAATGTACTCTTTTCATCATCTGGCACCCATACCTTCCTCGTCTACACACTGACCCACCGCTCCTCCTTCGCAAAATTTGCTATAAAACCATACACATTTTTGGTTCTCTTTATTTGTTTTAATTTCCCTTTGACTTAGTTAAATTTATAAATTTATATTTCTATTATATTTCATTCTTAAATATATATATTATATTTATGTATATTATACATTCCCTTTTAATAATTTAATTTAAAATTTATAGGATATTTTAATCGAGGAGTCGTCGGTGGTAGGGATTTCCAGAAGATGTTCAGGGGAATAAGCCTGACCCTCTTGTTTACAGAAACATCCTAATAGTGAAGTAATTAACTTTATCTTAACTTATATTTACATAATAAACAAAAACATAAACTATTACAGATATAAATCACTATGTTGTGGAAAAATTTAAATTTTGCTAATGCGAAGCGATTAACTACATAAACATTCCTAAAGACATCATAATTTATATATAATAATAAACAAGAGCTAAGAGCTCATATGGCACTTGTGACGAGGCAAGAAGAGCTAAAAGCCAAGAGATCATATGGTATGAGCTCTAACAAAATTCTATGAATCAATAGATTGATTTAAAAAGGAAAATTTGAGGCTTAATGCCGGTCAGGATTAAAATAAAAGCTCTGAGTCACGATGTCCTTCTAAATATCAAAATTCATAAAGATCCGATCACCCACTCGTAAGTTAAAAATACCTAATTTTTTTCTAATTTTTCCTCTCCCTTTAGTCCCCCAGATGGTCGAATCTGGGAAAACGACTTTATCAAGTCAAATTGTGCAGCTCCCTGACACACCAACCAATTTTCATCGTCACAGCACGTCCAGAAGCACCAAACTCGCCAAATAGCTGAACCCCTCCCCCCAACTCCCCCAAAGAGACCGAATCCAGTACGATTCTGTCAATCACGTATCAAGGACATTTGTCTATTCTATCCACCAAGCTTCATCCCGATTCCTCCACTCTAAGTGTTTTTCCAAGATTTGCCCCTCCAACTCCCCCCAATGTCAAAAGATCTGGTCGGAATTTGAAATAAGAGCTCTGAGACATGAATTCCTTCTAAAAATCAAATTTCATTAAGATCCGATCATCAATTCGTAAGATAAAAATACCCCAATTTTCACGTTTTCCAAAAATTCTGGTTTCCCCCTCTAGCTCCCCCCAATGCCACAGGATCTGGTCGGAATTTAAAATTAGAACTTTAAAGCACAAGATCCTTCTAAATATCAAATTTCATTAAGATCTGGTCACCCTTTCGTAAGTTACAAATACCTCAATTTTCAAAGTTACCCCCCCCCCCCCCAATTCCACCAAAGAGACCAGATCCGGTCCGGTTATGTCAGTCAGGTATCTTAGACAGGTTTCTATTCTTGCCATCCAGTTTCATCCTGATCTCACCGCTTTAAGTATTTTCTAAGATTTCCGGTCCCCCCAAACTGCCCCCCCCAATTACGCTTGATCCGGTTGAGATTTAAACTAAGAGATCTGAGTTACGAGTTCCTTCTAAATATGAAGTTTCATGAAGATCCGATCACTCCTTCGTAAATTAAAAATACGTCATTTTTTCTTATTTTTCAGAATTAACCCCCCCCCCCCAATAGAGCGGATCCGTTCCAATTATGTAAATCACGTATGTAAGACTTCTGATTATTTTCCCCGCTAAATTTCATCCCGATCCCTCCAATCTAAGCGTTTCCCATGATTTTAGGTTCCCCCACCTCAAACTTCCCCCAATGTCACCAGATCCGGTCTGGATTAAAAGTAATTGCTTTGAGACACGATATCCTTCTAAATATCAAACTTCATTGAGATCCGATCACCCATTCGTAAGTTAAAAATACCTCATTTTTCTAATTTTTCAGAATTAACCCCTCCCCCAACTTCCCCAAAGAGAGCGGATCCGTTCCGTTTATGTCAATCATGTATGCAGGACTTGTGCTTATTTTTCCCACCAAGTTTTATCCCGATCCCTCCACTCTAAGTGTTTTCCAAGTTTTAGGTTTCCCCCTCCCAACTCCCCCCCCCCCCAATATCACCAGATCCGGTCAAGCTTTAAAATAAGAGCTCTAAGACACGATATCCTTCTAAACATCAAATTTCATTGACATCTGATCACCCTTTCGTAAGTTAAAAATACCTCATTTTTCCTAAATTTTTTTAATTACCCCCCCCCCAACTACCCCAAAGAGAGCGGATCCGTTCCATATATGTCAATCATGTATCCAGGACTTGTTATTATTTTTCCCACCAAGTTTCATCCCGATCCCTCCACTCTAAGTGTTTTCCAAGTTTTAGGTTTCCCCCTCCCAACCCCCCCCCCTAATGTCACCAGATCCGGTCAAGCTCTAAAATAAGAGCTCTAAGACACGATATCCTTCTAAATATCAAATTTTATTGAGATCCGATCACGCTTTCGTAAGTTAAAAATACCTCATTTTTCTGAATTTTTCAGAATTACCCCCCCTCCCAACTACCCCAAAGAGAGTGGATCCGTTCTGATTATGTCAATCATATATCTGGGACTTGTGCTTATTTTTCCCATTAATTTTCATCCCGATCCCTCCACTCTAAGTGTTTTCCAAGATTTTAGGTTCCCCCCCCCCCCCTTACAACCCCCCCAATGTCATCAGATCCAGTCGGGATTTAAAATAAGAGCTCTGAGACACAATATTATTCCAAACATCCGATTTCATTAAGATCCCATCACCCGCTCATAAGTTAAAAATACTTAATTTTTTCAATTTATTACGAATTAACTGGCCCCCCACTCCCCCCCCCAGATGGTCAAATTGGAAAAAAGACTATTTCTAATTTAAGCTGGTCATGTCCCTGATACGCCTGCCAAATGTCATCGTCCTAGCTTACCTGGAAGTGCCTAAAGTAGCCAAATCGGGACCGACAGACAGACCGACAGACCGACAGAATTGGCGATTGCTATATGTCACTTGATTAATACCAAGTGCCATAAAAACCATAATGTAAATAATAATGAATGATAAAGATTAAAGACAATTATCTTCTCTCAAACACCCTCAGGGTAACGAACCTCATCCAAATACAACTCCCTCCACCCCAGCCTCTATAACCCACTCCTCCCTCCAGCCCTATAACCCACACCAATCTCCCCAAATAAAAAAAAACTAATTCCCCATCAAATACTCTTTTAATCTTTTTTTAAATTGTGGGAGGTGACAGGTTGCGGATTGCTATTGGCATAGAGAGTAAGATAGACTTGATTCATTAAAATCGTCTTACGTGATGACTGATGAACGACATTGCAAAATGTCATCTAGATGATTTTATTAGCTTCAAAAGGTGTAGGGTTTTTATGCCTCTTCTTGCACAAATTAAAACAGGGTGTGCTTACACGACAGTTTTTACGATAGCTATTGGAAACTCTAAAATGCATGCCATGGCTGGATCATCAATATTTCCCTTTTCAATGCAGATGATCAAAATTGTAAAGAAAAAGTATATTAGCAAATGGCATATTAAGTATTTAGTATATTAGTGTAAACGGATAAGTGTATTTGCAAAGGGCAATAAGTAAACGACTCAGTAAACGAGTTTGTGACAAGCACAAGACATTATACTCTATAATAAAACATGCACTAAATTCTACCCCTTCCCCTATATTTTGAAGATAACTCAGAGATTCCTTCGTCTGCGTGTAGGGTACTTGGTTTTCATATGTGCTGCTCCTCACTTTCTTTGAGTGATTTTGAAGGTTTGAAGAGTGCATTCAACCCACTCCGCCTTGGGCTTAATCCTTTTATCTTAATTTGATCAAGCTCGATGTGAGTTGTGCCTATGTACGAAAAAGTGCTAATGAGCAGAAGTGATGGTTACTGAACAGTCGCAAAATTACTGAACACTGAATACACGAAATCGTCCAAAAAAAAATGGTACAACTCACTTTGAGTAGTCTTAGAGAGAAGCTATGTTTAGAAAGAGGATGAATTGCAATTTTAGTCAATTAAAGTTCACAGTAGATGCTTGATATGGTACTAGATTTTTTTAACAGTTTTTAACGCGTTTTTAAAAACAGGATGAATTGCGATTTTAGTCGACTAAAGTTCACAGTAGATGTTTGATATGGAACTAAATTGTCAGTAAAATATGAAAAAGGTTATTTGTGGAGCTTTACAGCAATTTTTGATACTTTCAAAAGCAATGGGTTTAAGTTAAATCAACATAAATACTATTTCACAAGAAATAGTGTAAATATTTTTTTTTTTGCGGTTGAAAAATATGGAATATGGTCAATGGTATGAATATGCATGGAATCAAGGAGATGCCAGATCTTTCAGATGGTAGAGCCTCAGCTTTTATTACAAGTTAACTTTATAGCAGGTTTTGGGTGCATACTCTTCCACATTTGCTGGAACGGATACGAAAAACCCGTTCTGTTCTCTATCTCAAGATTTAATATGATTCCTTGAACTTGAGATTAAAAATTGAAGTTCTTAACTTAACGGCATCCAAGATCTAAATAGCTGTAATTAGCATAGCAAGAATAATATTAGATTTTTTTTCGTTTTTGTATAAGTTGACTTCATCTACGATTCATGTCAACATATTAGAAATAGTGCATACTACAACTGCTAAAAACTTGCTGCAGTATAAATCCAACAGAGGTCAATAAAACTGCGCATCCTACTTCCTATGACTTGACTGTTTTTCTGTCAAGAATGTCAAGTTTTTCTAGTGACTGGAAGATCGCATCTTTCAATTAAGAAAATTATATTTTTGTGTCTTAAGTTTCTTCATCTCAGCGTTTAAGTCCCCCTGGGATTTTTTTTTAAATGTTGCTAAATCAAAAGACACCCTTTTCTACAAAAAGAGACCATTTTTTTATCAAACAGTTCATGGTAACGATCTGTAGCAAGGAGCGACCCGAATCAATAGTAAACAAAACTCTAGAAAACGGAATTTTGATACTAAGAGATACATCAAAAGAATCGAATTTTTATCCTGATTTTAAATATATAAGTTTCATCAAATTTAGTGTTTGTCATCAAAAGATACTTTTCTACAAAAAGAGACCTTTTTTTTTATCAAGCAGTTCATGGTAACGATCTGTAGCAAGGAGCGACCCGACTCAAAAGTAAACAAAACTCTAGAAAACGGAATTTTGATACTAAGAGATACATCAAAAGAATCGAATTTTTATGCTGATTTTAAATATATAAGTTTCATCAAATTTAGTGTTTGTCATCAAAAGATACTTTTCTACAAAAAGAGACCTTTTTTTTATCAAACAGTCCATGGTAACGATCTGTAGCAAGGAGCGACCCGACTCAATAGTAAATAAAACTCTAGAAAACGGAATTTTGATACTAAGAGATACATCAAAAGAATCGAATTTTTATGCTGATTTTAAATATATAAGTTTCATCAAATTTAGTGTTTGTCATCAAAAGATACTTTTCTACAAAAAGAGACCTTTTTTTTTATCAAACAGTTCATGGTAACGATCTGTAGCAAGGAGCAACCCGACTCAATAGTAAACAAAACTCTAGAAAACGAAATTTTGATACTAAGAGATACATCAAAAGAATCGAATTTTTATGCTGATTTAAATATATAAGTTTCATCAAATTTAGTGTTTGTCATCAAAAGATACTTTTCTACAAAAAGAGATTTTTTTTTTTTATCAAACAGTTCATGGTAACGATCTGTAGCAAGGAGCGACCCGACTCAATAGTAAAAAAAACTCTAGAAAACGGAATTTTGATACTAAGAGATACATCAAAAGAATCGAATTTTTATGCTGATTTTAAATATATAAGTTTCATCAAATTTAGTGTTTGTCATCAAAAGATACTTTTCTACAAAAAGAGACCTTTTTTTTTTTTATCAAACAGTTCATGGTAACGATCTGAAGCAAGGAGCGACCCGACTCAATAGTAAAAAAACTCTAGAAAATGGAATTTTGATACTAAGAGATACATCAAAAGAATCGAATTTTTATGCTGATTTTAAATATATAAGTTTCATCAAATTTAGTGTTTGTCATCAAAAGATACTTTTCTACAAAAAGAGACCTTTTTTTTTATCAAACAGTTCATGGTAACGATCTGTAGCAAGGAGCGACCCGACTCAACAGTAAACAAAACTCTAGAAAACGGAATTTTTATACTAAGAGATAAATCAAAAGAATCGAATTTTTATGCTGATTTTAAATATATAAGTTTCATCAAATTTAGTGTTTGTCATCAAAAGATACTTTTCTACAAAAAGAGACCTTTTTTTTTATCAAGCAGTTCATGGTAACGATCTGTAGCAAGGAGCGACCCGACTCAAAAGTAAAAAAACTCTAGAAAACGGAATTTTGATACTAAGAGATACATCAAAAGAATCGAATTTTTATGCTGATTTTAAATATATAAGTTTCATCAAATTTAGTGTTTGTCATCAAAAGATACTTTTCTACAAAAAGAGACCTTTTTTTTTTATCAAACAGTTCATGGTAACGATCTGTAGCAAGGAGCGACCCGACTCAATAGTAAAAAAAACTCTAGAAAACGGAATTTTGATACTAAGAGATACATCAAAAGAATCGAATTTTTATGCTGATTTTAAATATATAAGTTTCATCAAATTTAGTGTTTGTCATCAAAAGATACTTTTCTACAAAAAGAGACCTTTTTTTTTATCAAACAGTTCATGGTAACGATCTGTAGCAAGGAGCAACCCGACTCAATAGTAAACAAAACTCTAGAAAACGAAATTTTGATACTAAGAGATACATCAAAAGAATCGAATTTTTATGCTGATTTAAATATATAAGTTTCATCAAATTTAGTGTTTGTCATCAAAAGATACTTTTCTACAAAAAGAGATTTTTTTTTTTTATCAAACAGTTCATGGTAACGATCTGTAGCAAGGAGCGACCCGACTCAATAGTAAAAAAAACTCTAGAAAACGGAATTTTGATACTAAGAGATACATCAAAAGAATCGAATTTTTATGCTGATTTTAAATATATAAGTTTCATCAAATTTAGTGTTTGTCATCAAAAGATACTTTTCTACAAAAAGAGACCTTTTTTTTTTTTATCAAACAGTTCATGGTAACGATCTGAAGCAAGGAGCGACCCGACTCAATAGTAAAAAAACTCTAGAAAATGGAATTTTGATACTAAGAGATACATCAAAAGAATCAAATTTTTATGCTGATTTTAAATATATAAGTTTCATCAAATTTAGTGTTTGTCATCAAAAGATACTTTTCTACAAAAAGAGACCTTTTTTTTTATCAAACAGTTCATGGTAACGATCTGTAGCAAGGAGCGACCCGACTCAATAGTAAACAAAACTCTAGAAAACGGAATTTTGATACTAAGAGATACATCTTAAGAATCGGATTATTATGCTGATTTTAAATATATAAGTTTCATCAAATTTAGTGTTTGTCATCAAAAGATACGAACCTGAGAAAATTTGCCGTATTTTGGAAAAATAAGGGTAAACACTCCCTAAAAATCATAGAATTTTAACAAAAGTCACACCATCGCATTCAGTGTATCAGAGAACCCTCTTGCAAAAGTTTCCAGCTCCTATCTACAGTTACATAAAAAAGACTAGTTTTTTTTTACTGAAAGTAAGGAGCGACATTAAAACTTAAAACGAACAGAAATTACTCCGTATATGAAATAGGTTTTCCCCTCCGCAATCCCTCGCTCTTTACGCTAAAGTTTGACTCTTTGCCACAATTCTAATTTTTTAAACAATTAAAATTTTTAGCGTAAAGAGCGAGGGATTGCGGAGGGGAAAAACCATTTCATATACGGAGTATATGCTTTATGCTAAAGTATTTTTAGAACCCTTCATAAGCGTAATAGTCTCTGTTCGTTTTAAGTTTCAATGCTACTCCTTACTTTCAATTGAAAAAACTTTTCCATGTTTATTTTTTCATTGTTTTTTTTTATAGTAATTTTAGAAAATCCTGCGCCCTTTTCATTGAATTTCTGTTCCCCCATGACATATTTCTCCAAAGAAAGATCCTCCCACGTAGCTCCCTCCCCTCAACCCCACCCCCAAAACCAAAAAAAAAATCCCCTGAAAACGCTGTACACTTCCCAATAACCATCATTATATGTAAACACTGGGCGAAGTTTGTAACTTGCAGCCCTTCCCCCAGGGACTGTGGGGGAGTAAGTCATTCCCAAAGACATAGTTATTATGGTTTTTGACTATGTGGAACAAAATGGCTATTTCAAAATTTTGACCCGTTGACTTTGGAGAAAAATGAGCGTGGGAGGGGGCCTAGGTGCCGTCCAATTTTTTTGGTCACTTAAAAAGGACACTAGAACTTTTCATTTCAGTTAGAATGAGCCCTCTTGCGGCATTCTAGGACCACATCGTCGATAGGAAGACCCCTGGAAAAAAAACAAACAAAAAACAAACAAACAAACAAATAAACACGCACCCGTGATTTGTCTTCTGGCAAAAAATACGAAATTCCACATTTTTGTAGATAGGAGCTTGAAATTTCTACAATAGGGTTCTCTGATACGCTGAATCTGACGGTGTGATTTTCGTTAAGATTCTATGACTTTTAGGGTTTGTTTCCCCCTATTTTTTAAAATAAGGTAAATTTTCTCAGTCTCGTAACTTTTGATGGTTAAGACTAAACTTGATTACACTTATATATTTAAAATCAGCATTAAAATGTGATTCTTTTGATGTATCTATTGATATCCCATTTCTTAGAGTTTTGGTTGCTATTGAGCCTGGTCGCTCCTTACTACAGTTCGTTACCACGATCTGTTTGAAAAGTGGAACTTCGTATCTTTGGCCAGAAGACCAATCACGGGTGCGTGATTATTTGTTTTCTTATATTTTTTCTCCAGGGGTCATCGTAGCGACAAATTTGTCCTAAAATGTCGCAAGAGGGCTCATTCTAACCGAAATAAAAAGTTCGAATGCCCCTTTTAAGTGACCAAAAGATTGGAGGGCACCTAGGCCCCCTCCCACGCTCATTTTTCCCAAAGTCAACGGATCAGAATTTTGAAATTGGCATTTTGTTCAACATAGTCGAAAACCATAAGACTATGTCTTTGGGGATGACTTACTCCCCCACAGTCCCCGGGGGAGGGATTGCAAGTTACAAGTTTTGACCAGTGTTTACATACAGTAATGGTTATTGGGAATTGTACTGACGTTTTCAGGGTTTTTTTTTTTGGGGGGGGGGGGGGGGGGTTGAGGGGAGGGGGCTATGTGGGAGGATCTTTCCTTGGAGGAATATGCCGTGGAGGAAGAGAAATTCAATGAAGGGGGTGCAGGATTTTCTAGTATTATTATTTAAAACAAAAATGTGATTTCTGATTTAAACAGTGATTTTAAAGGCCTTGACTGAGTCCGTTGATTTTTGAATTAAAATAGAATAGTTGTGGGCATCAAGTACATGGCTAATTGTAGAAAAAGCCAAGACAGATAGTCCAATTGAGTGAGAAGAAAAACCTGGCATTAATTTCCCCCGCTTCATTGCCAACATTACCATCTCCCACTTATGCTACACCTCTCATGTCACTCCACAATGCCGAACTAGAGTCAATCTGTTGGAGGTTCTAGCACGGAATTCTGCCTTGCAGTGTATTTATTCTAGCAGTGTTTACATACAGTAAAGGTTATTGGAAAGTGAACAGACGTTTTCAGGGGGATTTGTTTTGGTTTGGAGGGGGGGGGGTTGAGGAGAGGGGCTATGTGGGAGGATCTTTTCTTGAAGGAATAGGCCTATGCCATGGGGAGGATAAATTTAATGAAGGGGCGCAGGATTTTCTAGCATCATTATTGAAAAAAAAATGAAAAAATAAACATGAAAAAGTTTTTTTCAACTGAAAGTAAGGAGCAGTATTAAATCTTAAAACGAACAGAGATTATCACGCATATGAGGGGTTTTTCTCCTCCTAAATACCTCACTCTTTATGCTAAAGTATTTTTAGTAATTTCAACTATTTATTCTGCAGCTTTTCTGATTCAGGGGTCATACTTAAAGAATTGGGACAAAACTTAAGCTCTAGTGTAAAGGGCAAGGTATTAACGAGGGGACAAACCCCCTCGTATACATAATAAAATATAAGAATATGGAAGTTAGTTACGTCAGTTAATTCTTAATATTTTTTTGCTAATAAAAACATTCGTTAATAATTAAAAATTATATTTGCCTTTTTAAGTAGACAAAAAATTGAAGGGCAACTTGGCGTCCTCCCCCACCCCATATTCTATTTCTCAAAATCGTCTGATCGAAACTAAGAGAAAGCCATCTAGCCAAAAAAAGAATTAATATACAAATTTCATTTGAATAATTTATGTTCGGAGAGCCAAAAAGACAGATAAGTTTGCATTGCTGCAATACTTTACCCATCCCAGATGATTTGGAAATATTGCACGTGGAAGTTTCTGTAGAACGAAAATTCAGAGGCAATTTCAAAGCGGAATGAGCAGTTCTTCCACCAGGCAGCAACGTTGCGGCTATTCCGGACGACGCAAATGCCAACGCTATATCATTTTTTGATCGAATTGATGCCAGAATCAGTTTTATCACAAACATTTTACCAGTACCTCCTGGCGCATCCCAAAAGAAGATTTCTCCAACAGTTGTTATACACACAATGCATTATCAATCATAAATGTCCTTTTGCTCAGACGTTAACTTAGAAATGTTATTTTGTAAATACGACAATAGATCACTCGTAAATAAAATTTCAAACCTTCAAAATCACTCAAAGAAAGTGAGGTGCTGTACATATGAAAACCGAGTACCCTACATGCGGAAGAAGGAATCACTGTTTTATCTTCAAAATATAGGGGAAGGGGGGTAGAATTTAGTGCATGTTTTTTATTGTAGAGTATAATGTCTTGTCCTTGTAATGTACAGTAATGAATTTGGGGGTTTCTAAACTTATTAGAGGAACTTAAAACACTAGAGGAACTTACTAATATACTTAATACGTTTATCATTGCCATATGCTAATATACTTTTTTCTTTACAATTTTGATCATCTGCATTGAAAAGGGAAATATTGATGATCCAACCATGGCATGCATTCTAGAGTCTCCAATAGCTATCGTAAAAACTGTTGTGTAAGCACACCCCGTTTTAATTTGTGCAAGAAGAGGCATAAAAACCCTACACCTTTTGAAGCTAATAAAATCACCTAGAAGACATTTTGCAATGTCGTTCATCAGTCATCACGTGAGACGATTTTAATGGAACAAGTCTATTTTACCCTCTATGCCAATAGCAATTCGCAACCTGTCACCTCCCACAATTTAAAAAAACATTAAAAGCGTATTTGATGGGGAATTAGTTTTTTTTATTTGGGGAGATTGGTGTGGGTTACATGGCTGGAGGGAGGAGTGGGTTGAAGAGGCTGGGGTGGAGAGAGCTATATTTGGATGAGGTTTGTTACCCTGGGGGTGTTTGAGAGAAGATAATTGTCTTTAATCTTTTTTTTCCTTTCATTATTATTTACATCATGGTTTTCTATTATTATTTTTAATTTATGATGTCTTTAGGAATGTATATGTAGTTAATTGCTTTACATTAGCAAAATCAAAATTTTTCCCCAGCGTAGTGATTTATATCTGTAATAGTTTATGTTTTTGTTGATTATGTAAATAAAACTTAAGATAAAGTTAATTACTTCACTATTAGGATGTTTCTGTAAACAAGAGGATCAGGCTTGTTCCCCTGAATATCTTCTGAAAATCCCTACCACCAACAATTCCTCGATTAAAATTCCCTACAAGTTTTAAATTAAATAATTCAAAGGGAATTTACAATATAGTATAAATATAATATATATAAGTATAAAATATAATATAAATAGAAAATTTTAAATAAGTCAAAGGGAAATTAAAACGAATAAAGAGAACCAAAAATGTGTATAGTTTAATAGCAAACTTTGTGAAGGAGGAGCGGTGGGTCAGAGTGTAGACGAGGAAGGTATGGGTGCCAGATGATGAAAAGAGTACATTACGTCCGAACTATAAAAAGTGCAATAACACTGCCTAAGTAAAGAACAATGCGAAAGGGATGTATTTTTTTTTACTAAGGCATTTTCTATAGAAGGAGTTGTCATAGAAACCTCAGAAAGAGTTCATTGAATATTACACTAAGCGTTTTTAGTGCACTTGTTTAGAGTCAAAAGTAATTAGAGGACAACCAGTTGCTACTCCTACGTAGGAACTCCCCATACGCAAGTCAGTATAAATTCCAGACTTTTGAAAGCATTGTTTCGGTTGAAAGTCTTAGTGGCTGTCACATATATCTCATAATTTGGACGTATGTTGTATACGAAGTATATGGAAAAAACATATATGAAAAAATTATATGGAAAAATGAAATATATGAGTTATATATAAGAAAGCAAGTTTCTTAACTGAAGGTAAGGAGCGGCATTAAAACTTAAGACAAACAGAAATTACTTCGTCTATGAAAGGGACTGTTTCCTCCACAGTACCCGGTATTTACCTTAAGATTATCTTTTTGTCTCAGCTTTGCTTTTTAAAATATTAAAAAAAAAATAACTTAAAGAGTGTAAAGTTGAGGAGGGAAAGCACCTTTCATATACAGAATTATTTCAGTTCATTTTAAGCTTTAATATTGGTCATTATCTTCGGTTAAAAAAAACTTTTTTATTCGCTGGCCAACGTCTAGCCCCCACCCGGTCTTTACCCCTCTGAAAATAACCCCCTATAAAATATTCCTCTGCAAAAAATATTCCCCAGACCCCCCCGGAAATGTTGGCCCTACATTTCTAAAACAACCCTCCAAGGGAAATACCCCTACCCATATAAATTATTCCCCAGAAATTCCCCTTTAGAAATGTCCCCCCCTCGAAAATAGCTTCCAAAAAATTGACAGGACGGGGGGGGGGTGAATCCCTTCATATACGTAACAAAAGTATACGAATATAGAAGTTCGTTACGTAAGTTAATTCATAACAACTACTGCTAGTACTAATAACTCACCACAGTACCAAGCCACCTGACGTCAACACAGCTATGCACGCTCCTCCTCCAACCCAATCTATCCAAGGCCTTTCTCTTTACACCGCTCCAGTAAGTTCACAATTCCTTTAAATCTTTATTTATGAGATCCTCCAACCCCAGACGAGGATAAACTGATTTTGTTTAGCCCCAGACGGATGGTCTAAAAGGAAAATCTTCGGTAATCTATCATCTTTCATCCGCAGAACGTGACCTAGCCATCTCAACCTTTCTTTCATTAAAGGCCTGTAAAGCGGGATTGGACCACATTTTTTCGTATTACCTACTGTTTGAAATACTGTCAGTAAGTTTGGTACCCAGAACAATCCTTAGGAAATTTCTCTGGAAAACATCTAGTAAATTTTCATCCGCTTTTCAGAGCACCCATGCTTCAGAGCCATATTTGACCGCCATCATCACTGTAGCTTTCAATATTCTAATCTTGGTTTACAGACTTATCTTCCTATTCTTCCAAACTTTTTTAGCTGTGAAAGAAACATCCTGAGCATTGGCTATTCTAACATCTTCACAGCTCCCACCGTCTTCACTAATGATGCTACCAAGGTAAGTGAAGCTGCCAACCTGATCAATCTTTTCGTTTCCCAACGTAACATTTTCGTCCCCACTTATTCCTAGTCTTTGTGACTTGGTCTTCTTAACATTAATTTTGAACCTATTCTAGCACCCTGAACTCGCAAAACCTCTTAAAAATCATTTATTTTTCCTCAAACTTTCTTCTAATATGCCTAAATTATCAGCATAATCTAAGTCCAGAAGAGTTTTTCCTCCCCATTTGATTCTGTGATCTCCAATTGCCATTCCTATGCTCCTTAAGACGATGTCCATCAAAATGATCCATATAAAGGGGGGTTGAACACAACCCTGCTTAACTCCTGAATTAATTTAAAACCAGCAGCTGAACCTCATTGCCTGCCTTAACTGCAGCAGCATTACTTTCGTACATAGCACAAATGACTTAAATGTATTTGTCTGGTATACCATATTAGGATAACACCTTTGCTAAAGCTCTTCTATCAATAGAACCGAACGCTTGTTCATAATCTATGAAACTGAGGACCAAAGGTGTTTGACAACGAAGGCACCTTTCAATTATCTCGGTTTAGCACATTCTCAAAATGTTCTGCTCATCTCTCTTTAACTCTTTCCTTATCACTAACTCATTCCTGTCTTTAACTAGGACCAGTCTGGATTGACTACTCCCTCTCAATTTATTAACATGCCAGTATAATATTTTACTATTATGCCATTTAGCTGCATCTTCTATATCTTCGACAATTTTATCCATGGCCTCCATTTCACACCTCCTTAGTTCACATTTTATTGATTTATCCACTTTCTTTACATTCTTTTTGTTTTCATATGATCTATCACTCAGATAATTCCTTTACAAATCCCTTTTACTCTCAATTAAATATAAAGTTAAGCTACAGTCTTAGCTTTCTCCCTAAGACACCATCAGCAACTTCACACATTGTTTTTCTAAAATTACTCCATCCTTCTTCCTCATTGTCAAATTTTAAACTCTCAAGTTTAGCATTTAACTATTCTAGGAAAAATCTCTCAAATTTTCATCCTAGAATCTGCCAACATCATAAGTTCCCGGGAGGTAGTTACCCTTCCAAAATTTCAGCATTAAATTAACCTTAGACACTGCTAGATGGTGATCTTTACTTTAGACTTCAATAACAGCACTTCCTGCTAGTCTTCGATATTAAAATAACATATTCAATAAGGTTTGCTGTCTTACCATTCCGTGAATACCATGCCAACTTATGGGTCATTTTATGACCAAACACCGTATTGGTTATAACTAGGTTGTTATACCTACAAAATTGCAAAAGTCTGTAGCTATTACTGTTTTCTTTTCCTACACCAAATTTACTTAGGCTGGGATACCATCTATCGCTATTTCTACCAACCTGGGCGTTAACTGTAAGTGAAATTCATCTGAGTCACTAGTATTTCCATCAGTTGGTTCAATGGGGGCATTTACTACTATAACTGATACCCTGAACTTTTCAATCACAAAAGGAGGAATTGCCATTATGTGGTTAATACCTTTTCAGCCTAAACAAGACTTGGTAGCTTCCTTATTCATCATGAGCCCTACTCCCTGTCTATGGGCCCCATCCTTTCTGCCTGAGGGAACAAATTATATGTCACCTAATTTCATACTTCTTACCCCTGGGATATGAGTTCCTGAAACTCTTAATAAGTCCAGTTCAACCCGTCTGAAATTTTAAATCATTGAAATTATTTGAATCATTTATATAAAACCGTCTATAAATCACTGGAATTATTTTGGCCTCAGGAAAAGCAATGATCCTGGATACAAGTGCACGACGGGGACCAATATATAAAACTCTATGCTAGATTAGGTGCTGAGGCCTGTCTACGCTTGGGCCCTTACCACCCTTTGATTAGACTGTATTAATTGTATTGTTTGTGTTATTTTGTTTTTCTTTCCTTAATGTTTTTACTCCGCTTAATTTGTCAAAACAAGCGGGTAACAAATAAATTATTATTGATTATTATATCTTCTCAAGTCTATATTGAAGTGCTTAAGCTGGCTTAGCATCGGACAACAAGAAGTCCCTGGGACCTCCAGTTTCGTTGGAGGCTTTGTGCAATCCTGAGCCCAATTTTGGTCACAACATGGTTTTCAGCACTTGACGATACTTTTCTAAGAGTTGAAATCCGGCACGAACAATCCCAAGCCCATTACCTCTGACTCATTATATATTCATACCTAAAAATTTTATACTACTACGGGGAGGCAGCCCATACTAGATAAACTAGCTAGGAAGAGATTTTACAGCCCAAAAATGTGCTTCAGAAGGGACCAAGCCCAGAAGAAATAGCCAATAATCAAAATCCAGAGGAAATTCTGTGTTGTTTACTTGGCTTTAATTTCCTCGAGGGGCGCCGCTTTTCAAGCGGAGAAATTTGACCGCAAGATCCCCAGTCTTGCAGGTACCCCGAAGGGGTTAAGGCAGCCCTTTGCAGCCGTTTTCCATAGATCTGGATCATGTGCCCTGCCGTAGTTGTCGTCCTATAGAGGATCCTCCTACGATGGTGTTCTGCATCTCAAGCAATTTAACCCATTTCTGGGAGAAGATTTCTAGCTCATGGGACGTGTTAACACGCCAGTGGGCCCTGTTGAGTGTACATTTGAGGGGTCTTCTTCCTCCTCCACCTGTATTTATGGCCCTGGGTGAGGGTTCCCCAGTTTCTATTATGGTTCCCCAGGGACAATTCCCCCCTCCTTGGTCCGTGCCTCCTATGGAGGTACTCTACATCTTTGTAGGGCCTTCTTCTATCTTTCGTTCTCTACCAAACCTAGCATGATTATCTAATTATGAACTAACTAATGCAACTAATAAATAGTTGCAGTAAATCGCAAGTCTACTTTTAATTTTTCATAACGGTTCTATGTATAAAGTTGACTTAGGTTATTAAGTTTAAAATTCAAGGTATGTTGAGAAGATGTCGAAGAGAAATTTTAGGGTAACAAGCCCCCTCCCTCCTTGTCCTTTTTTGGTGCCCTCTCTACTCAACATTGATTGATATTTTGAAATTGTCATCTTGTTCAAACTAGTCAACAGGTCTAGTAGCTATACTTCTGGATATACCATGTCCCCATAGCTCCAGCGCAAGAATCGTAAATTGCTGCAGGATTTATCATTGGAAGAAGGAGAAATATTTTATTCTGAGTGTATCCAAAAAAGGCAAAGGGCATTAACGTGACAACTTGGAGAATGTTGAGGAGTAGGTTATACTAAATTAAAAGATACTATGTGCATTCAATTTATCAAAAGGAAAGGATCAACAATAATTTTAAGGACGGCTTAGGGTATTGAGTTAAATCTTTCAGGATTTGTTGGGTATGTTAAGAAATGGTTAGAGAGCAGCCAGCTCCATCCCATGCCTTTTTAATTACAATTCCCCCAAAAATATTTGATAAAAATAGAAAACGATCAATTAGTTCTGTCCAAGTAAGGTTCAAGACACACATAGTTTTCAATAAGACACAAATGACGCAGTAGACTTTAGAGTGTTACAGTTCGGGAAGGATGCAGTAGCCAAACTGCTGTTTGCAGTAATTTATGTTCGTTATTAGTTTGGTTTGAACATTCAATTTAAGTTTTAATCGTTTTAAGATTTACTTATTCATTTTTGATTGTTTATTTAATTTATGTTCGTTTTGGGTTTTATTTTATCTTTAGGAGTAATTTCTGATCGTTTTGAGTTTGTGTTCTTATAGTGATTTATTTCTGATGATCTTCAGTTTAATGTGGTTCTTTATTTTTCCAATTGATTTAAAACCTTCCAGGGAAACCCTTTTCCCACTGAACTATCGATTAATCAGTATACGATTGGCTTTATAACTGGTAAAAAAAACATAAGCTTGATACCAATAGATACATCAAAAGAATTGTATTTTATTCTGATTTCAAATATAAAGTTTTATCAGTCGTATATTTATTACTAATAGAAACGTTTATAAATAATATTAAAATTCTAGTGGCCTTCTTAAGTAACCAAAAAAAATGGAGGGCAACTATGCCCCGTCTCCGCCCCTTTTTTCTCATACAAAATTCATGTACGATGAGCCAAAATCAAAACATGTATTAATTCAAAAACGTTCAGAAATTAAATAAAAAAAGTTTTTTCAACTGATAACTCCTCCAAACGAGATGCATGCTCTGATTAGAGCAGAGGACTATTTTTTTTTGTCACAGTTTTGAGAGAATCGGAGCGCTATTGGGTAATCTAAAAGTTGGATCCCTCCTGTTTTTTACATTAAGGAGAAGTTTTGACGAGACACTTAATGCTGTCTAGATGCTCAGTCCTGTTATTCCGTCCATGTTAATCAGTGCTACTAGTACCTTTTTTACCCTGCTAAGATTAGAGTTCAAACACTTCCTTCTTACCTCTTTCCTTAGTTCCTTCTGTTTTTTTTTTTTACTTTAAAGACAAGTGTCGAGTGATGTTTAAAGTTGTTACTTTAAAGTGTTGTTTAGAGTCTAAGTAACTGTTGATAGGTTTGAGTGTTGGCCATTTCTTTCTAAAGGATAAAAGAAGGTGCTCTCACCCGCCTTGATTGACAGATTAGCCGAGAAAAGGTAATTACATTTTATTTCAGTTAGAGCAGAGGAGTTGGAGGGAGGGTTATTTCTGAAAAACAAAAAAAAATGAGGTATTTTAACTTACGAAGGAGTGATCGGATCTTTAAAAAATTTCATATTTAGATCGTAACTTAGATCTTATATTTTAAATCCCGAGCGGACCCAGTGTCATTTGGGGGAGTTGGGGGGGGGCATAAATCTTGGAAAACACTTAGAGTGGAGAGATCAGGATGAAACTTGGTGGGAAATATAAACAGAAGTCCTAGATACGGGATTGACATAACTGGACTGAAACCGCTCTCTTCGAGGGAGTTGGAGGGGATGTTAATTCGAAAAATTAGAAAAACTGAGGTATTTCTAACTTACGAACGGGTGATCGGATCTTAATGAATATCGATATTTAGAAGGATATTGTGTCTCAGAGATTTAATTTTAAATCTCGACCGGTTCTGGTGACATTGGGGAGGGTTGTAGGGGGGAACCTTAAATCTTGGAAAACGCTTAGAGTGGAGGGATCGGGATGAGACTTGGTGGGAAAAATAAACACAATTCCTAGATACATGATTGAAATAACTGGAATGGATTCGTTCTCTTTGGGGGAGTTGGGGGGAGGGTTAATTCTAAAAAAATTTAAAAAATGAGGTATTTTGAACTTACGAAGGTGTGACCAGACCTTAACGAAATTTTATGTTTAGAAGGACCTCTTAAGTCACATATCTAATTTTGAATCCCTACTAGATCCAGTGTCATTTGGGGGGAATTGGGAGGGGGCGTAAATCTTGAATACGCTTAGAGTGGAGAGATCAGGATGAAACTTGGTGGGAAGAATATGGATAAGTCCTAGATACGTGATTGACATAACTAGACCGAATCCACTCTCTTTGGGGGAGTTGGAGGGGGCGTTATTTTCGGAAAAATTGAAAAAATTGAGGTATTTTAACTTAAGAACGGGTGACCGTTCGTTTGGTATTTTAAAATTTTGTATTTCGAAGGAAGGTATGTCTCAGAGCTTTTATTTTAAATCCTGATAAGATCTGGTGAAATTGGGGGGAGTTGGAGCGGGAAACCAGAAATCTTGAAAAACGCTTAGAGTGAAGAGATCGGTATGAAATTTGATGTTTAGAATAAGCAAATATCATTGATACGTGATTGACGTATCCTGACTGGATCCACTCTCTCTGGGGGAGTTAGGGGTCCAGTGCTTTGGCAAGTTTGGTGCTTCTTGACGTGCTAGGACGATGAAAATTGGTAGGTGTGTCAGGGACCTGCAAAAATCGCCTTGGTAAAGTCATTTTTCCTGATTTGACCATCTGAGGGAGGGCGGAAGGGAGAGGAAAAATTTGAAGAAATGAGGTATTTTGAACTTACGAGTGAGTTATCGGATCTTAAAGAATTATGATATTTTAAGGACCACCTGTCTCATAGCTCTTATTTTAAATCCTGACCGGCACTAAGCCTCTGATTTTCCTTTTAAATTAATTGATTCTTAGAATTTTGATAGAGCTCATGCCATATGAGCTTTTATCTCTTCCGACCTCGTCATAAGTGCCATATGAGCTCATAGGTCTTATTTTATATTTCAGACAATTTTATGCTTCAGATGGAGGAGAGGGCAAAGTTGCTTTTACAAAATAGTCTTATCTCTAAATAATACCTTTTCGAATTTTAATTATTTTAGTCTTCTAAGAAACGGACAAATTATATGTTCTGTCAGTCCTTCCCTATTGAGACAATTGTGCATTCAGCATCTGTCCAGCTACACCAAGCCAATATTATTCATAGCAAAGGTAGTTTAAACCCCCCCCCACTATATCAGGTCAAAATTTTGAGATTTCCGTAGTGTTCAAAAATTATTGGCCCAGTAAAACAGGGCTGTAGTTCGAATGACCAATTACTTAGTTGCATATTTGATTTTAATCTATATCTGACTTCCCTTAATGTTGGGGGCCCTAACAAGTGAAAAAATTCTTCATTTTTGCTAATGGACCAATTTAAAAGCCGAAAAAAAAGAGTGTTTATTGTCTTGAAATCCAAATCCCCAAGTGGTTGAGCCCTAATGATGTCAACCTTTAAGTTTGTGTCATCAAACAGTTCATGGTAACGAACTGTAGTAAGGAGCGACCTGGCTCAATAGTAAACGAAACTCTAAAAAACGGAATTTTGATGCTAAAATATACATTAAAAGAATCAGTTTTTCATGCTGATTTTAAATATATAAGTTTCATCAAATTTGTTGACGAAAGTCACAAATGATGGTGTGACGAAAGTCAAACCATTGCATTCGGCGTATCAGAGAACCCTATAGCAAAATTTTCAAGCTCCTATCAACAAAAATGTGGAATTTCGTATTTTTTGCCAGAAGACAAATCACGGGTGCGTGTTTATTTGTTGTTGGTTTTTTTTCCAGGGGTCATCGTATCGACCAAGTGGTCCTAGAATGTCGCACGAGGGCTCATTCTAACGAAAATGAAAAGTTCTAGTGCACTTTTTAAGTGACAAAAAAAATTGGAGGCTAGGCCCCCTCCCACGCTCATTTTTTCTCCAAAGTCAACAAATCAAAATTTTGAGATAGCCATTTTGTTCCGCATAGTCAAAACCATAATAACTATGTCTTTGAGAATGTCTTACTCCCCCAAAGTCCCTGGGGGAGGGGCTGCAAGTTACAAATTTCGACCAGTGTTTATATATAATAATGGTTATTGGGAAGTGTACAGTCGTTTTCAGGGGATTCATTTTTGGTTTTGGGGGTGGGGTTGAAGGGAGGGGACTATATGGGAGGATCTTTCCTTGGAGAAATATGTCATGGGGTCACAGAAATTCAATGAAAAGGGCGCAGGATTTTCTAAAATTACTATTAAAAAAAACAATGAAAAAATAAATATGGAAAAGTTTTTTCAATTGAAAGTAAAGAGTAGCATTGAAACTTAAAACGAACAGAGATTATTACGCATATTTGAAGTTCTAAAAATACTTCAGCATAAAGAGCGAGGTATTTAGAAGGAGATAAATACCTCGCTCTTTATGCTATAGTATTTTTAGTAATTTCAACTATTTATTCTATGGCCTTTCTGATTACGACTTAGTGTAAAGAACGAGGTATTACCGAGTGTAAAAACCCCCTCAAAAGAATAAAAGAATAAAAAAGTTTGTTACGTAAGTTAATTCTCAAGTTACGTATATTTTTACTAATTAAAAATTCGTTAAAAATTAAAATTTATAGTTGCCTTTTTATGTAACCGAAAAATTGCATGGCAACTAGGCCTCCTTCCTCATCCCTTATTTCTCAAAATCGTCTGATCAAAACTAAGAGAAAGCCATTTAGCCAAAAAAGGAATTAATCTGCAAATTTCATTTTAATAATTTATGTGTGGAGAACCAAAATCAAACATGCATTAATTCCAAAACGTTCAGAAATTACATAAAAAAAACTAGTTTTTTTAACCAAAAGTAAGGAGCAACAATAAAACTTAAAACGAACGGAAATTACTCCGTATATGAAATGGGTTATCCCCTCCGCAATCCCTCGCTCTTTACGCTAAAGTTTGACTCTTTGCCATAATTCTGCTTTTTAAAACAATTAAAAGCTTTAGCGTAATTAGCGAGGGATTGCGGACAACCCTTTGCATATACGGAGTAATTTCTATTCGTTCTAAGTTTTAATGTCGCTCCTTACTTTCATTTAAAAAAAAACTAGTTTTTTAATGTAATTACTACTGAAGAATTTCGGTTCGATGATAAGGAGTATTATTGTTAGTATGGATAGAAATGCTGTGCAACTTTTGATTTACTACATAATTGAAGCCATCACAACCTCTGAAATAGGATTTTCTTATCGATAAACACATTACATGCATTTGCGTAAATACACTGAAGTATTTAGAAAAATATTACCATTTAAACTCCTGAAAACTAAGCTCAAAGCAGTATTTGCCACCCCAAAAAAATTCCTGGCGGGGCTGATAATGACCTGCCTTGCCTTTTCCACCTTTGTGCTGATAGATATGGAAATAAAATATTCAATCTGTATAGAGGAATATTTCTACTCCCCCCCCTACCTCTTTTAATATTTATCTGAAGCCTCGTGAAGAGTAAGTGGTATGTCCATCAAAATGTACTTTTTTTCAATCTACCCTATCCTCACCTAAGCAATGACACACCCACCCCCACCATAACTGGTCCACAATTACAGATTACCAAACGTAGCATAAATTAGACCTACGTTGCCCGGGCAACGTAAAGTGTTACGACAACCTTTGTCCGGCTTCGCCGACTAAAGTGTTGCGAGAGCAACATTTTGGTTTTGTTTCTTCGCTATCGATCAGTAATCACATGATCAAAGGCTATTCCTCAGCGTTGAAAAAAAACAACAAAATAATATCGAAAGAAGGGACTAAATTGACTTTGCAGCCAGTTGAACTTTATCCTTTTCAATCGCAGACATCGTGACGGATGAAAACTCGGAACAATATATTGTATAATCTAGTTGGTATTATAAAGCTATCCCTAGCTTTTCAGGATCAAATTACCGTAGATGACATTCTATTAATTATTGCGAAACTATCTCATTGTTTTACATTCTCGTTTGTGCTTGTTTCTTCACTATCGGTTAAATGATGAATTTGTCAGCCTATCAAAGTTTTTAGAACGGTATGTTCAAACAAGAACGCAATCAGTTATCACATGACCAAAGGCTATTCCTCAGCGTTAAAAAAACAACAACTACAAAATAATATTGAAAGAAGGGACTAAATTGACTTTGCAGTCAGTTGAATTTTATCCTTTCAATCGTAGACATCGTGACGGATGAAAGCTTGGAACAATATCTTATACAATCTAGTTGGTATTATGAACCTATCCGTAACTTTTCAGGATTAAACTACCATTGGTTACACTATTTATTATAAAACCACATCATTGTTTTACATTATCGTTTGTACCCGTTGCGTAAACACTTAATTCTGTCAGATTTAAAGAGATCGAATGCAATTGCACCAATTTTCACAAATTTCTTGCTCAAAGTGAACAGATTTTTACTTACAAGTCCCTCTCCCGTGACTGGTATAAAACTTTCAAACTGGTATACCTCATGAAGAAATTTTTGTACCAAAATATGGATGTCATACTTTGATCAGCTCATCAAGAGCTATCGATTGCCGTAGAAAAAAAATTGTATGTCTTAGTTCAAAAGTTGATTGTTTTTTTTGCCGTAGGCTAACTTTCTAACGTCCCCACTTAGAAAGGAGTAAAGGATAAGCTCCAATTTTTTTAACAATGAGAGAACTTTTAAACTTTATTAGGCACATCTGATACCATTTGTCTACCACAATCCCAAGTCCGAAAAACTGAATGATAAATTCAGCTGAAATCACGAACAGAAATGGGTAGAAACAATAGATGGCAGCATTTTCGGACCCGTGGGAAAATACCACATTTTTGCTTCTGTAAATTTTTATATTAATCACTCAAAGAAGATATATTGGCTGTGGGGCTGGGTAACTGCCGCATATATTTAACACTTAAAGATTTTAGTCCATCTTAAATTTGAAAGTGGTGCCTGCCTGCTAGAACGAAGCTTTCCACTCGAAAGCAGAAACATGGTTTGATGAAACCAAAACTTGGCTGCACAGCTTCAGATACTCCTCTCTGACATAGGCTATATAACTCTACTTCACTTCGCACACTATAGGCTCTGGCTCGTGGACAAGCAAAAACCATCCTTTTTGGCCCCAGGCAAGAGTTCTGCGGAGTTTTCCAAAATGTAATGTCATATTCATCCATCCGGCCTGAGGTCCATACTCCGCAAGAACCGCACAGGTTAGACCCTTACCAGTTTCCAGGAATAAGCTGAGATCGGCGGCATAGGAAAAAAAAACAAAAAAAAACGGGACAAAACTAAAGTGTTGCTCTTGCAACACATTTTATTACAAGTAAAGCGAATCAAATTGGTTGAATCCGTAACTTCCACCTTATTGCATTACATCTTTTGCAACTGGGAAGTCTAAAATAGAGTAATTAATATTTTAAATCAACTAGCTTCTCGAAATTTTAAATTAATTTCAAATTCGTTCCCTTTGGGATAAATTTTTAGTTTGGTGCCCTAAAATGACAGAAAACCAAACCTTCCCCTAGCCCAAACTTTAAAAAGAAATTTTAATTTACGTTTGAATGGGCTCTCCCTCAATTATCTTAGACCTTCGGTTTGATCACCCCTGGTAAAAAGCAAAACAAATAAACATGCATCGACCATGTTTTTATGGCACTTGCGATAGAACTTGAACTTTATGGCACTTGCTATCTACCAAGTGACACATAGCAATCGAAAAAATTCTGTCGGTCTGTCCCGGTTTTGCTACTTTAGGCACTTCCAGGTAAGCTAGAACGATGAAATTTGGCCGGCATATCAGGAACCAGACCAGATAAAATTAGAAATTGTCGTTTCCCCGATTCGACCATCTGGGGGGAGTGGAGGGACGGCTAAATCGAAAAAAATAGAAAAAATGAGGTATTTGTAATTTATGAATGTGTGATCGGATCTTGATGAAATTTAATGTTTGGAAGCATATCGTGTCTCAGAGCTCTGATTTTAAATCCCGACCGGATCCGGTGACATTGCGGGGAGTTGGGGGAGAGGGAACCTAAAATCTTGGAAAACGCTTAGAATTTAGGGATCGGGATGAAACTTAGTGGTAAAAATAATCACGAGTCCTAGATACGTGATTGACGTAACTGGAACGGATCTGCTCTCTTTGGGGGAGTTAGGGGAAGGGTTAATTCTAAAAAAATAGAAAAAATGAGGCATTTTTAATTTACGAGGGAGTGATCAGATCTTAATGACATTTCGTGTTTAGAAGGACCTCGTAACTCAGATCTCTTATTTTAAATCCTGACCGGATCAAGTGTCATTGGGGGGGAAGGGGGAGGCGGAAATCTAGGAAAAGGCTTAAAGCGGAGAGATCAGGATGAAACTTGGTGGGAAGAATAAGTATAAGTCCAAAATATTTGACGGAAATAACCGGACTGGATCCACTCTCTTTGGTGGAGTTGGGGGGGGGGTAACTCGGAAAAATTAGAAAAATAAGGTATTTGTAATTTACGAACGGGTGATCAGATCTCAATGAAATTTGATCTTTAGAAGGATCTTGTGCTTTAGAACTCTCTTATCAAATCCCGACAAGATCTGGTGACATTGGGGGGGGGAGCTGGATACCAGAAATCTTGGAAACAGGAAATCTCGGAATATGCTTAGAGTGGAGTGATCGGGATGAAACTTGTTGGGAAGAATAAGCACAAGTTATAGATACGTGATTGACATAATTGGAACGGATTTGTTCTCTTTAGGGAAGCTGGGGGCTGTTAATTTGGAAAAATTAGAAAAACTGTGGCATTTTAACTTAAGAACGGGTGACCGGATCTTAATGAAATATGGTATTTAGAAGGAACTCATGTCTCAAACCTCTTATTTCAAATCTCTACCAGATTTGTTGACATTGGAAGGAGTTGGAGGGGGAAATCAGAAGTCTTGGAAAACGCTTATAAATGTCGTAGATACGTTATTGACATAACCAGACTGGATCAGCTCTCTTTGGGAGAGTTAGGGGATGGGGTTTAGTGTTTTGACGAGTTGGGTGCTTCTGGACGTGCTAGTACGAGAAAATTGGTTGGCGTGTCAGGGAGTGGCACAAGTTGACTTGATAAAGTCGTTTTCCTCGATTCGACCAACTAGGGGGGGGGGGCTGAAGGGAGAGGAAAAATTAGAAAAATTGAGGTATTTTAAACTTTCGAGGGGGTGATCGGATATGAATGAATGTTGTTAAGAAGGACTTTGTGACTCAGAGCTCTTATTTTAAATCGCGACCGGCAATAAGCTTCTGATTTTCCTTTTAAAGCATTCTATTGATTCTTAGAATTTTGCCAGAGCTCATACCACATGAGCTCTTGGCTCTTCCGACCTCGTCACAAGTGCCATATTAGCTCTTAGCTGCAAAATTACGGGCTTTCCCAGAAGATGTATTTTTCATTGAAGACGGCAACTATGCCCCCTTCCGCGCTCTCCCCCCCCCCCCCAAAGAAATCCTTTGATAAGAATTTAGAGACACCGTAGCCATTTTGTTCAGCATGGTTGAGAGACCCAATAACTTCGTCTTTGGAGTTTCGTCGTCCACAGCCCCTGGGGAAAGGTTTTGAAAATATAAAATTTTCCCATTGTTTACGTATGATATCTGCTATTTGGAAGTATGCATTCTTTTTTCGGGTAAAGAATTTAATTTTCTGCCGGAGGATTTTCCGCAGGAAGAACTTTCCATTGGGAAGTATATTTCCGTGGTATAAAATTCCAAGGGGAAATTTTACACTGGGGTGATGGGCCAGAATTCCTAAACAAAATTATTTTTATTCATTTTTAGTTTCTCTTTGTAAACCCAATCTTACGCGTGGAGATATTAAGGGTAATTGTCCGGGATAAATTTTTAATAGTATTGAATGGTCTAGACAATTTTTCTTGGGAGAGGAATAATTTTTCGTGGAGGTGGAGCTGGATTTCCTGCTATTTTTAAAAAAACGATTTGAATTAAAATAATTTTTTTTCCCCTCTGAAAGTATGCCTAAGGTTCAACTTACTTGACTTATCGCTCCTTCTCAGCAGGGTCGCCAGCGTAGAGGGAACTGGTTGACAACACCGTCAGTCTTCTCCATGTAGCCCTGTCCAGGGCTAAGGATGGGGCATTATTTGGGTTGATGTTGCGATTGAGCAGCTGTTGGTTTATTAAATCATCCCATCTTGTGTGCGGCCTTCTTCGGGGGTCTTTCTAGCCATTTTCTGAGAGATTTAAGTCCGAGATGATTGCACTTCCTGGCTGAAGGGCCAAGAAACGGAGATCAGCACCGCCGGTACGGACTGTAAAGTCTAATGCCGTATCCTTTACCTTTACATGTAGGGGGATTCTTAGTGAGAGACGGAGTAGGTGGTCATACCACCTTAGAGAGCGGCCTTTTAACTGGGTAGAGAGGCTCGCAATCTTGAAGGTCTTCAGGATATCAGTATTGCGGATCTGGTCATACCATTTGAAGCCTTCGACTCGACGCTGGTGTCTAGCCTGAACAACATCGACCCTTCTTAGCTGTGTAGAGGCTATTGGTCATGTTCCAGATGATTACAGCATGATGCTTGAGACTGTAGCGTTGTAAATTCGGGCTTTGGTATTGCAGTGAATTTGCGGTTTGTGGAAGACTGCTCTCAGGAGTCGTCCGAACGCAGAGCTTGCCTTGTCTGGCAAGCTCTGCTTGGCCGGCAAGGCTATCCGAAGGTAGTCTAGAAAAGTTTAAGGTACTTGAGTATTATATGAGAAACACTCGAGACATTACCCAGTTTTCATCCCGGTTAGTTTGTAATGTATAGTGATAGAACATAGTGTCTGACCATAGATAGCTATATTTCTAAGATTGGTTAAACGGGCTAAGAAGTATTTCTGTTTTTATGAACTTGCTAATTTAAAATGTACCTAATCCTTTAATTTACTCTATGTGGTGTAAACGATTGTCTCAAGGCGATGTGTTTTAAATCAGGTATATATGCATGCAGGGGGAGAGGGTCTTTGGGACCATGTAACGTCGAAGTACCAAGATGTTAAAAATTCTTATTTTTTACCTATAACAAGTAAAAATATACATATAAAAATGCATATTACATATGAAAACATACCCCCTCCCAAGGACATATTTATTGCTCCAAAACGCTTATATAATTTATTGGGTCCTCTTCTGTATTACTATCACCCATTCCGAAACTAACTTTTACAAATATTAATAATAAAATATAAAAAGGCTTAAACTAATTACTAAAAAAAGAATATAAATAAAAAAAAAAAAAATTTACAGCCATTGATTGTGCTAATATTAATACTATAATAATTACACCCCTCTCTCACAGTCCAAGTTTTCAGCTTCATCAGTCAACGTTGAACATGCGTCATTGCTGGCTGATGGCTTAAAACCAAGTTAACGATTGACTTCATATTCCCAAAAATGATCTTTCTTATCTTTGTTATTATTTTGCAATGCTAACTTATGTAATAGTCTAATTTTCTAATTTGGCTTACCTGCTCACAGAAGAGGGAGATAATTCCTAGGAGGTAGATTCAATGAAACCTGTTGATAAAGCACAAAACGGAAAAAACTGAGTGATTTAAGCTAGATATTAACATATACAGCGATCGTCATCAGTAGATTTATTCTACTGATTATCGATTACTGACTCGTCAGTAGTAATTCGACTGATGACGATCGCTGTATATATGTGATAGAAATATCTGAACTTTTGTACCGGTTTTTTTTTTTTTTTTCACTGTTTAAATAAATGGATTTATCCCCACTTGAAAATTTATTTGTTCGTCATAGATAGGCAGTGTGGTGCAAGAAGAAAATACCTAATTTAAGGTGCTACGTCAAAAATAGTCCAAGAACCTTTTGAATGTAAGACTATCTCTTATCTCCAATCGATTAACGTCCTTTTTCTTTTCTAGCTTGAAAATTAAGAGCTGAGCTGTGAATTCCAAAATTAAATCTTTGAGGTCTGTATACTGTTGCCGTCTTTTTGTGTGATAGCCTTTATTTTCACAGGAAAGGGCGTTGCAGCAGACGTGGCCCCTAATAATTATAAAGTTTAAATAAAAACCAAGGGTTCTCAACCTTAAGTAAAGTTAATTTCAATAAAAATATTGTTTTCTTTATCTCCCTTTCTCGTATTTTAAAAGAAATGGAACCCTTAACATTTTTAAATCTATTATATTTTTTTGCTCATCCCTTGCTAAACGGATTTACTGCTCATCTAAGCTCATCTACTCCTTGTGTAACCTATCCGCCTCAGCCAAGGAGCCGCTTCCTGAGTCAAGAAACAAAGAAACAAAAGAGTCACAGACATTTTATTCTACTCATCTTAATAAAAATTGTTTAACTTGTTTAAGTAAAACTTTCTTATTTTGTATACTTACAGATTATCGTATACTTGCTACTTGCCGATCCTAAAGAAAGGAATTATTTAAGGAACCCTGATAAAATCATTGAGTCAATTGGAAAGGTGACCTTGCTCAAAATCATAGTCGTGCAATGTTTTTATTATTATTATTATTAATAAAAGAAGAAAAAGAAGTATCGCATCTTTGCGCTAAATTAATAGAATGGTAATTACAAAATGATAAAATAGAACAGTACTTTGAATATAATTGTTGAAGCGATTCTTTCAATTTTAAGTTTGATAACTTAGACAAGTAGGTTTATGCTCCGGAAGTGAGTTCAAAGCTGGAAAACCGGTCACTTCTAATTGGAATATTTCTGAAAATCTAAGAATATTCTAAAACATACTGTTGGAGCTATTGGAGCTATTTTGAGCTATGCTTTGTGTCAAGGTTGTATAGGAGAGAAAGGTTGTACTAATTTTGCTTTCATCTGCTTAGTGCTTATCATAAGTATGGCTTACAAATCATATGAGGCCTAGAAGGTAGAAGCTATTTTCCAAGTAGTACCAAATATTAGTCTATATATTGGATTTCATAAAGTGGACAGTATCATAAACTGATGTTTGGATTCATGAAATTTTCCTATTTTCGTGGGTAATTTCCTGGTAAAGAAGAAAGAAATGTATTTTTCAAATGCCTTAGCCGCACAACAGAGTTATCAAAGTTCTATGAAAGTGGAGTTTCGACAGGATTTTGGGGTTTCTTGAGCAGGATTTCTTAGATTCCCGGTAATATTTTTAAAGAGAAACAAGTGGAGGCACTATTTTTCGCTTCAACATGTTTCTAAAGTAAATAGAAATCGTAATATTTTTTAATATTCGAATATTTAAACGAATGTGGTGAAGATTCGGCCCTTCTGCGCGCTGACAAAATTCTAGGCAAGATACAAAACAATTAAATCAAGGTGTAAGGGGGGTTACAACCCCCTTCGCCGCGTTGGATTCGCCAGTGGATCTCATGGACACTCTTTACCAGTGTAACCAAGGTAGTAAAGCAGTGAGCTAGGACGTAGTGTTTTATTTTGTTTAATTTTTCAGTTGCAGAAGTTTGTTACATAGATCTGTTACAGAGATTAAATTAAAAAAACAAGTTTTTTAAATGGAAAGTAAGTAGCAACATTAAAACTTAAAACAAACAGAAATCCAATGCATTTGAGTATAATGCATCACGGATAGAGTTGCGTAAATTAATGAAAATTCGGGGGGGGGGGTAGAAATTTGCATTTCAATATCAAAAGTTACGTATTTGTTTTTCTAATTATTTCAATCAAACTACAAAAAAAGGCTTTTTCAATAGAAACTCATGTAAAAGTTTTTTTTCTTCAAAATCTTGAGAGGGGCACAGGCTCTTCCTGCTCCCTTCCTCATTGATGCCCAATGAATAGATAGATACTTGTAAATGAAACCATAGAACAATGTACAAAAGCAATAAAAAGATCAACAAATCATCCTTCATTCACCATATCCTATAACAAAGGGACTAACATTAATGCTTTTAAGCCCCATTGATGCTGATTGCACAAGACAGAAAGGCAGAAAATTACACAGTAGTTTACAAGGCTCTCTCAACAATCATTCACTGAAAAAGATATGAAATTTTTTTTTATAGAAGTTTATTTTTTTATAGTGCATAGTTTTTGAAGTGTAAAGTTTCATAGTAAATTTTCAGAGTATAAAAATCATTTTGACGATTTTGTTGTCCTCCATTCTTGGGTGAGGGCATATTGAGTTTGTCGGAAAGGGTAGTCTTTGAAACTCCAAAGGGGTCCATCTTTAATTCTTATTTAAACAAGTGTTTTGAGTACTAGCTTAGCTAGTCTGGAAGGGTAGAAAAGTTTTCACCTGCTGGATATGAGTTTGGTGGCACGTCTTTCAAAACTGTTGTATGTTTTTATAAAGGTTTATGGCTTTTGGGGAGGGAGTGGACAGGTTATATTTAACTAGCCGCAGATTTTTTAACATTGATACTGAAGTTTAGTTCACTGTCAATGGTAAACCAAAGATCTTGCTCTTTATTTACAAAGAAGATTGGGTGGCTTCTTAATACTTAATTCCCTTAAGTGTGACATCTATGGATACTCGGGGCATATCCATAGACCGAAAACGCGGCAAATCTGTTCAATTGTCTTTTTTTCACCATCATCATCCTGGAATATTTCTTCAAATTGGGTGTGGCGGAGCGGACATAGCCATTTGGCTGTCATTTTAGCCAGCCCTTTGGCTGGCCAAAGAAAATGTCAAATATAAAAATGGTAAATACATAGCTCTTTTTAACTTCTTTAAATGTATAGTCGTCGACCTTTTCTAATGGAAAACTAGTCTAACAAAAGCTGCAGGTCTTTGGTGTGTCTCTGGTTAACCTATAGGCCTACATTTAATAGAGCACATACTCCACCCCATTAATGTGCAAATATATGCCTTGAATTGCGTCCTAAATCGAAAATGGTAAAATTCTAGTTAATTCACTTCTTGCTATCTCAGAAAGGGTTTATGTTAGGAAAATGGAACTCTCAGGGCTGAATCTACAGACTTAATTATGTCTCAGGGAGGTATTTTGAAGCAGCTAACTCCACTCCTTCTCCCTCTAGAGGATCCTGACCTTTATAAATAGGTTTGTCATAAAAGTGAAACCTTGCAAAATAGATCTTCTGCTTAATTGAAGTACAACAAAATTATTTTCAGCTTCATAACTGAACATTTTGTTTGAAGCCCTTTATGGACCCTTGAAAATAATAATTTGTTTTTTTTTTTGTCCTTTTGAATTTTACATTTTTGTTGAACTATTTCAAACAACATGATGCATATGGGGAAACAAGGGCTTTGGGAGGAGTTTCCAATAAAAAAAACAACATTTTAAAGTTTAAATGGCTACGCTTTTCATAAAAACCTTGTAAGTCCTTAGGCAATAAATTACAGTAAAATTATAGCAGTTTATTTAAATGGCTTACCAATAAAGCAAACATACCACTCAATGCCTTTTTTTATGTTCTTTATGAATATAATAATTGCATCTACCATAAATTAAATTCAAGTACTTTTTAACCTAAACTTATCATAAATAATTTTAGCACTAGGAAAATGTTGCATTATTTTTTCAAAAGCAATAGAAAAGATGGCACCAAGTAAACATAGTATTATTTTGTGGAAAATGAGCAATATGTCATACTTTAATTAAAAATTTGTCATTTTTGAGAGCTCAAAAAGTGCTTAAATTTGAATTTGCACCAAGTAAACATAGTATTAATTTGTGGAAAATGAGCAATGTCATACTTTAATAAAAAAAATCGTCATTTTTGAGAGCTCAAAAGTACTTAAATTTGAATTTGCACCAAGTAAACATAGTATTATTTTGGAAAATGAGCAATATGTCATACTTTAATTAAAAATTTGTCATTTTTGAGAGCTCAAAAAGTGCTTAAATTTGAATTTGCACCAAGTAAACATAGTATTATTTTGTGGAAAATGAGCAATATGTCATACTTTAATAAAAAATTTGTCATTTTTTTAAAGCTCAAAAAGTGCTTAAATTTGAATTTGCAGTAGAGGAAATTATTATATTCATAAAGAACATAAAAAAGGGCATTGAGTGGTATGTTCACTTTATTGGTAAGTCAGTTATATGAACTATCATAATTTTTTTTCAATTTGTTGTTTTTAAGAGCTCAAAAAGTGCTTAAATTTGAATTTACAGTAGAAGCAATTATTATATTTTTTAAAGAGTATTAAAAAGGCATCAAGTTGTATGTTTACTTTATTTGTAAGTCAGCTGTATGAACTGCTATAATCCCAAAGGCCTTGTTACTTGGTCTATGGAATAAGATCTAGGTTTTTTCAGATATAGAGGGGGAGGGAAATTTGTTGTAGCCCCTCATTTAGATTTTGTCTGCCTTGATTAATTATTAGGATTTTGTTTCCCACTATGACAGCTCCTACAGGAAGATGAGGCTAATACCAATTATTCATCAATGCATTCAAAATACTTGAAGCTATGAAGAAACTTCTAATGTGACAAGGATATAAAAGAAGAATGATTTATTACTTTATAAAATGAAATTGTCTTAAAAACTAACCAAATACATTAAAGGCTCTAAAACAATTGCTACAGAGTAATTTATTTAGAAGAAGTAGATAATGTGCGTAGTTTAAGTATATGTGAACACTTTAAGCTCAGCTAGAGTTGACCCAGCTCTAAATGGGTACCTGGAGAAGGCAAGCAGGAAATGTGTGTGCAAGCACAGGATGCATGGTCCCCCACCCTCCATTGCACTTCCTGGCTGATGAGCCATGAAATGGAGATCTGCACTGCTGGTTTGCACCTTAAGGGTCTAGTGCTGTTATACTTTCTTCACTTACTGTCATGCTCAATTCAAGTGTGCTATTTTCTCTGATACTGCTTCATTAATGTCACTCATGGTGTTGCTGTGAAATGGTCAAGAGTAATAGAAAAGATTCCAATATTTTTCAGACCTGAACATTTATCACTCCACATAACAATTGTCTGAGGGCTTGGGTATGACCTTAGTAGGTATTCTATTGTAGTAATAACACTGAAAATAGATTCAGGTGCTTAAAAATTTCATTCAATCTCATCCCATGCTGTATTCAGTGCATTAAAAATAACAAGAATATAAGAGGTCCAATGACAGTGAGGTTCTCACAATAATTGTAACACTTGTTATAGGTCCTGGCACCAAGAGCTCTTGGCTGAATTCATCCAGGTATCTGATAATACTGTGCTATCTAATATCCAAGAGAAATAAAACAGATGGCAGCACAATAACATTTTAAAATTGTCACAAAGAAATTTTAATCTCATTACTCTAATTTGTCTTTACTGTAATTACTCTGATTTTACTTTTTGTTGATAGTGGGTTAAAAATAATTACAATTGTTTGTAATAAAGAGAACAAAGTTTGAGCAATCATAATACAGAAATTTTTCTCTATGTAATTTATTGATTTATGTAAATGATTTTTTTTATGTTATAAATATTTGTTTTAAATAGTCATTTTGTTCAGCATAGTCAAAAAACATAATTATCTCTTTTTAAACAACTTAATCCCCTACAGTCTGTAGGGGAGGGGCTGCAAGTTACAAACTTTGACCATTGTTTACATATAGTAATGGTTATTGAGAATTGTAAAGACGTTTTCAGGGGGACTTTTCACCTTGAATGGGGGGGGGGGAGGAGGAGGAGGAAGGGGTTACATTTGATGCTATAAACCCTAAAAAACACATACCCGTGACCTTCCTCCTTGAAAAAAAGTAAAATTCCACATTTTTGTAGATGTGAGACTGAAACCTCTACGAAAGTGCTCTATGATATGCCAAATTTGACAGTGTAATTTTCATGCCACTACCCCTTGAGGGGTATTATTTTGCTTATTAAAATACCCAGCAACTTTTCTGAGGCTTGGAGCTTTTGTTCATTAACATTAAATTTGATTAAAGTTTACAATTTGATCTTTTTTCTTTAGAGTTTTGGTTGCTGCTAGCCCATGCCACTGTTAACCTAAAGTTTATTACTACAAACTGTTTGAATCACCAAATTCTAAGAACAAAGCATTGCACAAAAAAAATGTGTCACATTTTTAGCTTTTATCTACCACAAAACTTTTTCAAATTTTTTAAGTTAGTTTTATACCTCCTCTAGTTGATCTGAAAGTAAAACTTAATAACATTCTAGAAAAATTTTATCCATGCTCTTTGACAACCTGGATACACATGCACTCTTTTGATTTAATCAAATTTAATGAGCAAATGTAGTAATAGAAGTAGCCCCAAAAAATTGAACCTAATGCCCTCAGTTGTTCTGGGGATATTGCTGAGATGTCTTATTGGCAACTAGCATAAAAATAATGTGTTTTGATTTAATTTTATTCATCTTAATGTTCTTAATTGCATTAGTTACAGTAAACATAGAGGCATTAAAACAATATTTAGTTTTTAAACATAATGGGTAAATTGTATATTTTTAGGGGGTTTACCTACCCAATAACCCTAGAGATATATGTATAATAGACTGTTCAACTAAACTGAACAAAATGCCTGTCTTAAAATTTTGATTGAAAGTGTTTGGAAAATTATGGGCTAAACAGGAGAGCTGATTTGTCCTCCAATAACTTTCAACTTAAAATGTGCGCTAGAACTTTTAATTCCTGATCCAATTAGCTCCTATAAAATATCAATGATATTACTAGCTATAATAGAGCAATACTGCCAACATATTGCTTATATGTCCTTTTAATATCTACATGCACATATTTTTTGTTCATTAAACATTCCCTAAAAGTTTCATCTTAATGTTCTTAATTGCATCAGTTACAGTAAACATAGAGGCATTATTAAAAGTATACAAATAGTGTCTTCTGGCTATTTCAAAAGTTCGCCACAACTTGCCCAGAAAGGTCTAACTTTGTAATGTAATCTGTTATTGTAATATTGCTTTGCCACCCTTTTGACAATCTACATGATATACTTGATATACATGATAGGCTATGCAAAATAAAAACAAACTTTTACTATTATCAGAAATCCTATTAGGTTTTGAAGTATGATTTGGTGAACAAAAATTAAGACAATTCGAATTAATGAGTTCATTATAAATGTAGCATAGATAAGTTTCACCAGTATCATATATAGGGCAATAATGCTGCCACAGCGAAGAGCAATGAGGGCAAAATGTATTTATTTATTTATTTTTTGGTTTTTAGACCAGGGAACTTTGTCAACAAGGAATTTTAGAAGAAACTTTGAAATGGGCTCATTTGGTTGGAAATTAAAATTGAAAGTTCTAGTCCCATTTTTAGATTTCGGGAGTTATTGGAGAGCAACCATCCCTCCCCCCACGCCCATCATTTTCTAAACATTTCCAATCAAAATTCTGAGATAGTCATTTTATTAAGAGTAGTCGAAAGGTCCAGTAAATATGTATGAGGATGACAACTTCCACCCACAGTCATGAGGGGAAGGGCTGTAAGTAATGCCCCAAAGGCATATAAGGCTCTTATAAAAAGGAGGGTTGTATCAGCTTAGGAAAGAGGGCTCATTAGATTAGAACTCAGAGACTCGTGTGATCTGAAGGTAGTTTCCTCCCTTAAGTTCTATTTCCACAAAATACATCCAATGGGAGTTTTGAAATAGTTGTTTGTTCAAAAACAGTCCAAAGATCACATAACAGGGCCTTTGGGGTTGACATAATCTTCTAGAGTCTGGGGGCAAGGGTTGTAATATATGCTTCAGGGCATTCAAGATTCTTATGGATGGGATGGCTGGGTAAACTTTAAGGAAGCCTAAATTGATTGAAAATTTAAAGTTCTATTTTTTTAATCAAAAGTGAAGGAGGGTGATTAGCCCCACTCCCTGCTCTCCGACAGCCTATTTTCCCCAAACGCATCCAATTGGAATCGTGTAATTTCCATAAAGAGCATGCAACAATGCCTTCAGGGTTGACACAACCCCCAGAGTCGAGGAACAAGGGTTGTAAGTTATGCCCTGGGACGTATAAATTTATATGGAATGAGTGGCTACATAAATTTCGAATCAGATCGGCCACATGTGATTGGAAGTCGTGAGTTCTAGTGTTCTTGACCTCTTTTGAAATAGCTTAAAGACACTTAACAGCTAGTACTCATTGGCTCCCAAGATACTCCACTTTTTTTATTTCAATTTCTTAGCACTTGAATGAAGGGACGGCACTCAATAATTATGCTGTGTAGGATTTGACAGAAAATGGTTTCCTTTCCTGGGTTATGATCTGCTTCTTTGAGTGAAAAAACGTCTATTCTTACTAATAAAAACTTTCGTAAAAAATTAAAAGTTCTTGTTGCCTTTTTAAGTAACCAAAAAATTGGGGGTGGGGGTAACTAGGCCTTCTCTCCTGCTCCTTTTTCTCAAAATCGTTTGATTAAAACCATGAGAAAGCCATTTACTTAAAAAAAATAAATTAATATGCACATTTCGTTTTAATTATTCTTGAGTGGAGAGCTAAATTCAAAACATGCATTAATTCAAAAATGTTCAGAAATTAAATAAAAAAAACAAGTTTTTTAAGCTGAAAGTAAGGAGCGATATTAAAACTTAAAACGGACAGAAATTACTCTGTATATGAAAGAGGCTGTACCCTCCTCAACGCCCCACACTTTACGCTAAAGTTTTAAAAAGTAGAGTTGAGAGAAATAGTCAAACAGAAAGTACAGAAAATAGTCAACAGTAAACAGCCTAGGTAGAAAAATTAGGGCTGGTATTTTTCCCTCCCTCACCCTTTTTCCATCCATTTCAATCATATTTCATTTTTCAAAGAGTAGAGCAAACCCAATGAAAAATCAAGTTTCAAATTACGTTTTTAAGGAAAGTATATTTTCTTTCTTCTCCTTTTTGCTCTTCTCTCTGTGAGTAAGTGATTATTAAAAAAAATTGTTTCTTCTCTGAGTAAGTGACTCGTTATCTTGCCCTTTCTTCACGAGCCAAAGAGCCTTTGGGGGAAATAATTTACAGGGATTCTGTTTGTATACATTTTTCTACACTAATAGTAAAATACCAAGAATATCAAAATAGAAACTGTTTTTGCCCCTAGGCCGAAATAATGTACATAGACTCCACTCGTATAAACTTTCCGGTACTAATCTTAAAGTACCAAGAACGTCAAAATAAAAAATTTTTCACTCCCTGGCAGTAGCCAGGCAAATTATGGAGTAGCCATTGTTCCCGTAGTATTTTTGTATTTTATATTGATCATATAGCTACACCGCAGTTAAGAGTGAACTATAGCCTATAGGAACTAAAGTTTTAAGGTTTTTTTTTTTAACAGTCTAGGGAGAAAATTGGGACTGGTATTTTCCCTCCCGCCACCCCTTTTCTGTCCATTTTCAATCATATTTCATTTTTCAAAGAGTAGGGCAAACCCAATGGAAAATCAAGTTTCGAATTAGGTTTTTAAGGAAAATTTCTTTTAGCTGCTCGAGTATTTATTGTGTCAGCTAATTCCCTTTTCTGACAGTTCCCTCTCAGAAAAATATTCCCTATGCTTAAAATTTTCCTTGATCAAAATTACCTCGTTTTGTAAAATTACCAGTTTATTTAAAATCACCTCTGACTCATTCTTTTATTTTTCCTGTTTCAAGGTACAGGGCATTTTGCATAGAAAAATTTGGTCCAATACATACATTTGAAAACTTCATGCAATTGTGTTGCGAGAGCAACACATTGGTTTTTTTTTTTTTTTTCTATGCTGCCGATGTCGGCTTATTCCTGGAAACTGGTAAGGGTCTAACCTGTGCAGTTTTACGGAAAGTGTTGACCTCAGGTCGGATTGATTTACAAATTTATGTAGAGAACTGAACGCTGGTATATTTGCAAACATGGCCGTTGACTTACAAATTGATGTAAAGAACTAAAAACTGGTATATTTACAAACATGGCCGTAGACTTGTAAATTTATGTACAGAACTGAACACTTATACATTTACAAACATGGCCGTAGACTTACAAATTTATGTAGAGAACTGAACGCTGGTATATTTGCAAACATGGCCGTTGACTTACAAATTGATGTAAAGAACTAAAAACTGGTATATTTACAAATATGGCCGTAGACTTGTAAATTTATGTACAGAACTGAACACTTATAAATTTACAAACATGGCCGTAGACTTACAAATTTATGTAGAGAACTGAACGCTGGTATATTTGCAAACATGGCCGTTGACTTGCAAATTGATGTAAAGAACTAAAAACTGGTATATTTACAAACATGGCCGTAAACTCGTAAATTTATGTCAGAACTGAACACTGGTACATTTACAAACATAGCCGTAGACTGACAAATTTATGTACAGACCTGAACACTGGTATATTTACAAATATGGCCGTAGACTTGTAAATTTATGTACAGAACTGAACACTTATACATTTACAAACATGGCCGTAGACTTACAAATTTATGTAGAGAACTGAACGCTGGTATATTTGCAAACATGGCCGTTGATTTACAAATTGATGTAAAGAACTAAAAACTGGTATATTTACAAACATGGCCGTAGACTTGTAAATTTATGTACAGAACTGAACACTTATACATTTACAAACATGGCCGTAGACTTACAAATTTATGTAGAGAACTGAACGCTGGTATATTTGCAAACATGGCCGTTGACTTACAAATTGATGTAAAGAACTAAAAACTGGTATATTTACAAATATGGCCGTAGACTTGAAAATTTATGTACAGAACTGAACACTTATACATTTACAAACATGGCCGTAGACTTACAAATTTATGTAGAGAACTGAACGCAGGCATATTTGCAAACATGGCCGTTGACTTACAAATTGATGTAAAGAACTAAAAACTGGTATATTTACAAACATGGCCGTAGACTCGTAAATTTATGTACAGAACTGAACAATGGTACATTTACAAACATGGTCGTAGACTTACAAATTTACGTACAGATCTGAACACTTATACATTTACAAATATGGCGTAGATTTACAAATTTATGTTCAGAACTGAAAACTAGTATATTTACAAACATGACCGCAGACTTATAAATTTATGTACAGAACCGAACACTGGTACATTTACAAACATAGCCGTAAACTTATAAATTTATGCACAGAACTGAACACTTATACATTTACAAACATGACCGTAGACTCAAATTTATCTACAGAACTGATTACTTCTTTTAGAATTGGCAATTGAATAAATAGTTAATCTTTTTTTTAGTATAACTCTTTTACTAAAAACCCATTATTTTATTTTTAGGCGCGATGTGAAGGAATTTAATGATGATGCTATTCAAGATGATGTTTTCCTAGTTAATGATGACGAACCTAGTACATCAAAAGGTAAATTTCAGACATAGCTGACCATGGAAAAAAATATTCCAAAGTTTAAATAATGACAATGTTGTAACCTATGTTTTAAAAAAAAATAAACAATCTTGCATTTTTCTGAGGTATGATGAAATGTCAGAATATATTGTTGAACGGTTCAACAGATTTCATGGTTTAGTATTAAATCCGATTCATTTTTTTTTTTACATTTTCAAATTGTGATATCCCAATGAAGTTTTAGCCTCGCATTCAGGGCGTTAATGAAGTAACTTTAAGATTTATCAGGTTAACTTTAACCTGACTTTAAGTAACCTGACTTAACCTGACTTAAGTAACTTTAAGATTTTTTATGGATATTTCAGCAGGGATATCTGACAAATTTTGATTCCCGTCACAAACTGGGAAGTGAATCCATGCGGCTTTTTTTTTTTTGCTTATTATTTGTAGCTCAAGCCAGATAAGTCATGGTTATTCTATTACGTCAGTCTTACAACTTGTTGAATACAACAAGTCGGTCAGCTATTATTTTGACTCGTTTTTTCAAATTTTTTTTTTATTCTTAATCTTCAACTAAAGCTATCAACAGAGCCTTCGTAATCAGCCTAATCATTCAGTTAAAAAAAAAAATTTGAAAAATAGCCTAGCCTATAAGTCTGCAAACCGAGATTAGAATATTGAAAGCTACAGTGATGATGGCGGTCAAATATGGCTCTGAAGCATGGGCACTCCAAAAATCGGATGAAAATTTACTAGATATTTTTCATAGAAATTTCCTACGGATTGTTCTAGGTACCCGGCTGACTGACCGTATTTCAAACAGTAATTCATACGAAAAATATGGTTTAATCCCACTTTCTAGGGCTATAATGAAAGAAAGGTCGAGACGGCTAGGCCATGATATGTTAATAAAGGATGGCAGAGTTCCGAAGGTTGTCTTTTTGTCCATCCGTCTGGGGCTAAAAGGAAAGTAGATCATCCTCGTCTGGGGTAGGATAATGTCAAAAATAAAGATTTAAAGGATATGGGAGCTTCCTGGGAGGGTGTAAAGAGGGAGGTCTTGAACAGATTGGGCTGGAGGATGAGCGTGCGTATCTGTGTCGGCCTCAGGCAGCTTGATGCTTTTGTGAGTTATTAGTAGTAGTAGCAGTAGCTTAGAGTAGCTATTTCAGAATAAAATATCCTATCTTACTTTGGTCGAATACCATATATTCAATTAGGGGTTCTAGAGGACTGTTTTTTTCTTTTATCAAGCTATATTGACTATGATGTGTAGCAATAATGAGTATCACAGTTGCAACTTCTGATTTTACTGAATTAAATTCTACCCTGAGATTACTGTACTTTTCATAGAAAAAGAAGAAGGTTTTTGATATAAGTTTAGCAGTACAACTTATGTCAAACATTTCCACAACATATTTAAAAAATAAAGAAACACAAGGAATCTCCTTGTGTTTCAAACGTGATGACATGTGGTGAAAAATTTTTATTTTCTTATATGGTTGTTTTTATCAAAGGAAGTCTGTATATGTTTAAATATACTATTGCAGGACTATCTACAATAGTATATAGGCTATAAACATATATTATTTGCAAATAATTCTTTATTTAAAAAATTCTACTGTTTTTCTCCAATACAAAGTTTTTCTGGAATGTTGACTGAAAGCTATAAACTGTAAAGCTTCAATAAAAATCCGTTTTACCTTTCTGGAGCTTTTCTCTGGTGCTATTGGTACTTTTTCTCTGGTACTATTTTCTTGGACTAAAAAAATATACTAGCGTTACTATGAAGTAGGTAAATAGTAGCTTTCTAGGGATTGCAGAGTCGTTAGTTTTCGTGTACTTGATAATGTTTCTCATTCTTAGGCTTCAAATTGCCTTACTCCATTTAGAGTGAAAAAATGGGCATGCAACTTTGTCACATTATTATTTTAGTTTCAAAATTTTGGTAAAACAGAAAAAGGGACTTTTGCTTAAAGATGTTTGTCAAGGAATAAATTTTTCAAATATTTTAAAGCCTTTATTTTTTCCTTTCCCGAAAAAAAATTAATTAAATTTGACCAGCGACAAAAGTGGTTCAATATCCAAAAGGAGATACCCAATGTTTGGGCACATGACAGGACTTTCTGTCGATCTTCAATCTTTTAATGTAAAAACAACATCTCTCATAATGGTATCAATTGAGTATGATATAAAAATTCTATAGCGTATGTACATAATCATTCATTAAATATCATTGCTGTCTTTTTTCGTAGTTGCATATACCCCACGAGTGAGTATACATGAATCTGTTATACATGAATTTATACTTATACTGTGGCAAGTACTTTTCTTGACCGTTTTTGTTTTACTTTTAAAGATAGTAGTTTATCTGGATTAATGAAACTTTCCACCATCCTTAGAAATTGATATCTCGGGTAATTAAACTAACTGAATTCACTACACTTTATTACGCTCAATATAATATAAAAAAAAGGATAACTTTTTCTAAACAAGAGTGAAAAGAGACAAAAAAAAACTCAAAATGAAACAAATTCATATTTACATAAGAAAAGCTGGTCCTCCCACAATCCCCACTATTTACACTTATTGAAACTTAATGAAAATCTTAGAATTTTGTTCAACAGGATTCTTACAGAGTAAGAAAAAATCTTTCCTGTTAGTTTTTGTTGCTTGTCTGGAAATCATTCCTATTTATACAGGTGTCTACCAAAGAGCTGTTTTATTACCTAAAGTGTTTAATACTCTTTTCTGAAGGGCCAGACACACGTTCTTTTCTGAAGGGCCAGACACACGTTGCTGTTTTGGCACCAATTTACCAAATCAGCGCCAATTTGCAAAGAAAATGGTACCAACTTGAACTGAGTTTTTTTTTTTTTTTTTTTTTTTAGTTTTCGTCACCGCTTTACAAAGAACGCTCCAGAATTTTACTGTGATTATAAATTTACCGAATTTTACCCTAATATCATCAATCGTTTCCTCCTCTCCAGCAGAAAAATCAAAAGGACTAAATAATAGTTCAATATTATTCATACTTTATATTATCTTATTATCTTATATTAGCTAAACTTGTATTATAAACCTTATCCTTTTTCTATGAGGAATAGGGCCTACATTATCATTTAATATTAAAAGAACTTCATAATAATAATAAAAGAATTGATGATTAAGCTGAGATCAATCATACAACTATAGATAAATTGCAGTTGACTATTGATGTTTAGTTTTCAAAATCGCATGCAAAAGGCATCGGTAATGTTCTGCTCTAGTTTGGCCACTCAGGTTATGAACTCACTTCCTTTCATAATAATTTCAACTATTGCAACTATACCTCTAAACGTAGGCATGACTAGGGCTGGGCACTTTCATTGTCTTGAAATTACGAATCATTCTTATTACACTATCCAGAAGATTGTAAAAAATATTTATCTGTTTGGTTGTATAGAAGGAGTTGAAACGTTCCCGGAGGAGGAAGATGTACTCCCATCACAGGAGATCACCTAAAAATAATTTAAGGTAATTTAAGGTAATAATTTAAGGTATAATTTAAGCCCTGTACGTGCCTTGTTGTATAATTAGACCTGCACAAGTAATTCCCTAAATTATTCAGAATGTAGCCGGTTGGATATTTAGTCCTATACAAGAGGATTGGTGCTCTGGATATAGAATCCGGTAAGTCCGAGAGGGTAAGCTTGGTGATTCTAATTGTTCAGCTTAGGACATGGGTAAAGAGTCAAACAAAGTTTGACTCTTTCTCTTAAATCTACATTTTAAAACAGGTAAAAACTTTAGCGTAAAGAGCGGAGCGTTGAGGAGGAAAAGCCCCTTTCATATACGGAGTAATTTCTGTTCAATTAAAGTTTTAATGTCGCTCCTTACTTTCATTTTAAAAAAATTGTTTTTTTTTTTGTTTAATTACAAACTAGAAACAAGATTTTGTCCATTTCTTAATCCTATTCATCTACTTTTTAATGTAATAAATAAAAAAAAAGTTTTTTTTTTAACTGCAAGTGAAGAGTGACATTAATACTTACTACGAACAGAAATTATTATGTATATGAAAGGGGCTCTCCCCTCCACAACGCCCCGCACTTACCACTAAAGTTTGACTCTTTGTCACAGTTCAACTTTTTAAAACAATAAAAAAATCTAGCGTAAAGAGCGAGGCGTTGTGGAGGGGAAAACCCTTTTCATATACGGAATAATTGTGTTGCGAGAGCAACACTTTGGTTTTGTCCTGGTTTTTTTTTTTTTTTTTCCTATGCCGCCGATCTCAGCTTATTCCTGGAAACTGGTAAGGGTCTAACCTGTGCGGTTTTTACGGAAAGTGTGGACCTCAGGCCGGATTGATGAATATGACATTACATTTTGGAAAGCTCCGTAGAACTCTTGCCTGGGGCCACAAAGGATGGTTTTTGTTGGTCCACGAGCCAGATTCTATGGTGTGCGAGATGAAGCGGAGTTATGTAGCCTATGTCAGAGAGGAGTATCTGAAGTTGTGCAGCCAAGCTTTTGTTTCATCAAACCATGTTATTGTTTTGGAGTGGAAAGCTCTGTTCTAGCAGGCAAGCAGGCAGGCACCACTTTCAAATAGAAGATTGACTGAAATGTATAAGTGTTAAATATATGTGGCAGTTACCCGGCCCCACAGCCAATATATCTTCTTTGAGTGATAAATAGAAAAATTTACAGAAGCAAAAAAGCGGCATTTTCCCACGGGTCCTAAAGTGCTGCCGTGATTTTCACTGGGTTTATCATTTGTTTTTTCGGACTTGGGATTGAGGTAGAGAAATGTTATCAGATGTACCTCTTAATTTTAAACACGTTGCTCAGGCAACGTAGGTCTAATTGTTATTCCCTTCTTACTAATCAAACCACAAATCCTTGATAGCAACTAGTCACCTTTAAGAGTTCGCTAATTGTTAGTAACAAACGTAGTGAGAGCCAATTCAAGTTTTGTTCCACTTCCTTTTTGTAGCTCTTTAATGTTAACAATGCTTGATATAGCAACAGGGCCCTTGACTGATACCTAGTGCTTTGCTCAATCTTTGACAAATTTTTTAAGGCCTACTACCGCTCTATCTTGATAGGTCCATAGAACTTGCTTGCTTTTTTTTTTTTTTTTTTTTTTTTTTTTTTTTTTTTTTTTTTTTTTTTTTTTTTTTACTGAACTAAGTCTCTACAGTATACATTACAATATAATACTCTTCTGATCTTGTCAAGTGCCTGACAAAAGGCTCTTTAGAAGGGCAGTCCAGTAGACGTGAAACAAATATACCCTCATTCAAAATTTGATTCAATCCAAATTCCAATTTTTAACCCATCAACTAACAGTGGTCCCCCAATTACCTAAAAAAAATTCACATAATACCATTCTATTAGCTTTATACAAGTTCATAATTTTTCCTTTTTCCATTTCAAACACCATAATTAGTTAAGGCCTTTTCATTGTAGCTGCCCTGAAAAATTAAAAAAGTACACAAGCTTTGCCTGAAAAACTTTATTAAAGACACGGCTGAATGTGAAAATTCTCTTTGCTTTTGAAATTTATTCTGCTTTTCAACTGGCTGCAAACTACCACGTTTTCTTATATTTTCTCATTCTGTTGATAAATGAGTTTCTTAAATTGAAATTGCTGGAACTCAAATAAGGAGAAATAATATGTAAAAATATCGTACAGATATGTAAGTTTCTGAACCGTCTCTATTTGACAATTTTAATTTTTAAAATTAAAAATTTTAAATAATAATTTTGCAAAAAAAAATCTTATTTGAACCATGATTTCAATGAGGCTTTTTCATGAAAAGACTTCGCGCTTCTGATTTTTTTTTTGTTAAAAAAAAAAAATAAAAATAAAAGAAATATCAAAAAGGTTTTGATTTTCTTATGGGTGAAAAATCACCGATCTTATGGGATTAATCACCGACTTGAACGTGATTTTTCTTCGTACCCGTCCCTTTGTATTAATCACGTAATCACATTGAACGTCCGTTTCATCCTCCATGCTATGAGGTTAATTTTGAATGAAAGTCATAGAGCGGGAAACATGCCACGTAATTTAGTTTGGGTTATAAAAGCCTAAGTGGTACACAGGTTTGTAGAATTTACGACGCGTTGTCTTATGGACATGGTTATCAGAATAAACCTCTGCGTTTCAAACATAAACGAATAAATTTGTTGGGAGGGAGAAAACAAAAAAAAGGACTGTTTTTGGTCTTTTAAAGATCCTTCGCTTTTTCGATTTATCGCTTAGGTTAGATAATTACCAATTGTGGCAAAGAATTTCTGGAAATACCTCTAAAGTTAATTATAAATGTTCATGTCTTCTGCAAATACCTAATCATAATATTAAAATATTAATAATTTATTTAAGAAACAGAAAATTTGTATAAAAATTTAAGTCAAAATAGTCGATGCGAAGTTGCTCCAAACCAATGATTATAAAATTCTGTTTTTTTTTGGCATCACATGTGTTAAATTGGTTTCCTGTCACTAAAGAATATAACTCATAGAAAATAGCACTTTTGATGCACGTCTCAAAGGGTATAAGTTCCTAAAAGTGTCCATAGTTAGGACTAAGGGCGAGTCTCACTCCAACATTTATAAAATACATTACGATTACTAGCACAAAAACGAAGAAATGGTTTTAAAAGATCCATAAGGAATTTTTCGTGGGGGAAGAGAATATTCCTACTTTGACCGAGTTATTATTCTCTTCTTTGATAAATATGTTCCGATAGAGCTCATAATTTTTGTAAATATAATAAAGACAATTTTTCAACTTTTTGCGGAATTTTTGTTTTAGATTTTTGTATGCTTCTAAACGAATTCTAAACCTTTGTACTTCCATATGTAAATGCATATTTTTACCTAATAACTAAGTCATCAAAAAACATTTATTGGTCCTTCTTTTATATTTTTATGGGGTCAATAGGAAACTCCCAATCATTAACGGGGTCGTGAATGAAAAAAGTTGAAGAAGTCCTGATTTAGATAATAGGATTGACAAAGTAAATTGGGCTTAACATATTAACAAAAGAAAATTCTCGCCGTTTTAGCTTGATCGAATATATTCGAACGCAGTCTGTGAGTGGTTCAGATTAAATTAAAGTAAAAGGAAAAACTTTAGTGACATGGGCTTGCTTGTTTTTTATTGCATAACAAATTAAATTTTGGTGAAATGTTTGACACTGCTGGACGTAAGACTTCTTTTAACATTTTCTAGCGATGAATGATGAACGAAAGGAGAGAAATATAAAATAAAGATAAATAAATATCTTTTGATGATTTATTTATTAGATAGCAATATACATATACATATGAAGACATATAGCTTTAGAATTTGTTTAGAAACATACAAAAATACAAAATTAAAAATTTCATTGCATTTAATATAGTTACAATCATTATATGTCCTACTTTTCATCAAAACTGTATTTTTTGCAATAAAAAAAATAAGCCAGATTCCAATAAAATTAGCCAAGAATTAAGCCGGCGAGTAAATTCAAGAATTTTCTGGTCAGTGTCCATCAAAACAAGACAGACTGGTGGAAAATAAACCAATATAGTAACACTGAGATGAGCGTCGATACTGTAAAATTCCATATTTAAATATTTAAGTTTAGAATCTCTCGCGACCCCAAAGCAAATTTTGTGCTTTTGTGAAAAGCACAAAATGTTCCAGGAAAGTCTAAAAGGATTTGTTAATAGCAAGCATAATTATATATGAAGAAAAAAGGTCTTGACCAGACATTGCAACCATCTCGAGGTTTTCGCTCTTGTAATGTATTTAGCCAGTCTTCAAAATTTATCCTTTTATACATTTTTTAGTTCGGAAAAACATATTGTCTATTGTCTGCAAATGATTGACTTTTCTTTTCTTTTCTAGATAATGAAGTAGCTGGGCAGTAAATTTCGGAAAGTAAATTTCTCTGTATAAGCCTGTTCTCTGTTGCATTCGTCTTTTTGTGTATAGACGCTTATATTTACATAAAAAGACAGTGCAGCAGAACTGGTTTCTTATAATTTTAAAGTTTAAATAAAAAAAACAAGGGTTCTAAACCTCAAGTTAAATAGAATCTCAGTAAAATTTGCGTATATTTTTTTTTGCTCCCCTTTTTATATTTTACTAAAAAAATAGAACCCTCAAAAAATTTTTAATCAATTTTGCTTCAATTTTTTGCTCATCCTTCACCTAACGAATTTACTGCTCATTGAAGCTGTGCAATTATGTGGCCTCTGTTCCTGGCAAAGAACCTCTTCCTGACTCAATATACAACAACATTTTTTTATTTTATATTTTAATATAAATTTAATCAATAAAATATTGTTTCTTTGTATTCTTGCAAACTGCTTGTTGTTCTTAGAGCTAGGGATAGATCATAGGGACGGAGCACAAGATAGAGAAAATTAAAATAAATACATAACTATGTTTATCAAAACAATTTATGAAGAGCACTTACTATACACGAACAACTATTGTATACTTTCAACTTTAAGCATCCCCTTTTAAGAAGGGGATGCCATGAAGGAAAAGTGATATTGTGGTTATGTTTCAAAAACAATTTCGACAGACCTATTTTGGGCCCGCCATTTTATATTTGCGGATTAATGCTAAACTTAAAAAATGTAGCTAGGACTTTTTTATATATAGAGTGAACCTGATAAAAGTAGGAAAGGGGATCTTGCTTGTCCAAAAACCCCAATGCCAGGGTTTACTGTATCTATATGCTTACTAATGGCGAAGTAATAATAATCATAAAATGACTAAAATAATTCATTCTTTCAAATATATTGACCATCGGGTAAAGAATAATTTCAATTGAAAATATATTGCGTATTCATTGAAGAGACAATGCTACTAATTGTTTTGGGGAGTTAAATGAGGGTTCCACAACTCATATTAATGGCCTTTTCCGTTTCTTTTTGTGCTGGATTTCTTCATTCAATTTAGTCTGTTTGGTTTAAGATTGTTAACTTAGAGGATTCGACTTATGCCCGCTCTGATCTCTAAAATTGTGTCTTTTCTTTCGCGAAAATGCATCGTTTTCATGCATTGAATTTTTAAATCAAATAACAGTGTATACAGTTCTTTTGCGTTGACGATAGCTTCTGGTCTATGGATGTGCATCCTAACCTCAAAAAACCTTTGGGCGTTTTCATGAGTATCTAGGCTTGTATGAGAAGCCTAGAGGAAACTTTTAAGAACCTAATAAAATTATTGAAGAAGAATTTTTATCGTCCTTCAAAAGAACTATGCAGTAAGGTCGTGGAAATATGGCATATATTTTATGACATTTTACAAAATGTTGAAGATTAGCAAAAAATATATAAAACGCCTTTTAAACCGTCGATTGTTGAAAAGACGCTATACTTTTGACTGTGGGGGAGACCTGTACTTAACGCTATAAGATATAAGGCTCAACCCCTTTTCATAGATTGTTGGCAACAGTAGTATTTTTTTAGTAATGACTTTAGTGCAATCAGGCTTTCTAAACATAGGAATTGACTATCCCTTGTGAGGTGTATCTTTACCTACCGTAACGGTGATACTAGTATATAGCTAGTAAGAATGGTGGGTACTCAGAAGAATATCCATTGACACCCTGTTATATCTCTAGAAGCCGTATTATTAATCTTTTGGAGGAGTATAAACAGCTTTCTATGAGCTCTGCAGAACACGGGCATTCATTTTTGGGAACAAGCTTTGTGTAAAATTTGCAGAGAAGTATAATTGAGATGGATGGCATTGTGTCCATAGAAGGTATAATTTCACCATGCTTTCTTGTCCAGAAGGAACAAACCCATTCGAGAATATCTACCGCGTGAATGGATGGTGAAAATATATTTTTGAGGAGATGGGATTAATCAATTTTCTTTATAGCTTTACCTCCAAAGATGAAACAAGGGTGTTACACGATCTTTGACTGACTAACTGATTTTTTTGTGTGTTCTCTCTGTCTTTGATTTTGGGAAACTGACCCTCTTGGCAATAGATCACTTTTCTGCCTCTACAAGATATACCTGTGGGTACCGGGAAACCTAGGTTGTGTCTCCATTTCTAAGGACATTTGTCAGTAACAGTAAAAAAGTGTAGAGAATTCTTTACCTCAAAACAGCGTCGATCTGAAAACACTGTCAATTAGTCCAATCTGTTTTAATGTATTGCACCTTGCATACGGTAAAGCCCTGCTTGTCCATAAATGTGGTCATGATAAAAATTGAAAAAATCAAAAAGAAAGTGTTCTCCACTAATATTTAATATTTGCACCATAATGCATTTTAAATTACATAAGCCGATTTTTTTTTCTGTTGACAAGATTATTACCTGCCCTTCAAATAAAAATGGTTAATGGCCTCTTTTGAATTATATTATTGAAAACAGGAAGTTTTGCATAAAAAGCAAAAAGTTCAAACCAAACGAGAACCAAAAAATAAAATCCAAAAGATTTTGCATAAACTCTTAGTTTGAGCAAAATAATTTTGATAAATCAAGCAGAAATCCATAAGAGAAGGAAACATAAAATGAAGAAAAATGAAAAGAGTGAATGAAAGCAAGCTTAGAATGAACGTAAGTTGCCGTAAGTAAGGGTGGTGATGTCTAGTGCGGGCTAATCAACAAAAAACTTCAAAAATCCTCAGAAAAACCGGTAATTTAAGGCATTACTTAAAGTTTATTTTAGCTCTTTGGATGCAAGTTTCGAGTAGGGACTATAAGAATGATTGATAAAACCCAGCAGATTAAATACGATTTTACGTTTTATTCTGACACAATCTTCCTATATTAGCTGTCTTACAAAACAAAATTGAGTCTTCGTCAGTATGGATATATACGCTGTCTGTGTCAACTAGAATTTCCCTGTGGACATTGAGATTGGCAAAGCCATTTATCCTACTTTCAGACGTCACGTTTCTTAGGTATGTCTTGATTCTCCGAAGTGTAAAAGGAGCGCTCTTTTGTACTGGTCGATACAGGTATAGTGATGAAAATATTAAGTAAGATATGTATGTTCGGAGAGTTTGCTTTGCCACAAATATTTAAAAAATCAATAGCATTGACATGGTCTGCCTTGTTCCGTTAGAGAAATTTTTGCCAAATTTTTCTTTCCGCCATCAAACGTTTAAGGTGTTGTTTTCCAAATCTTCTTCATAAATTTCGATCAACTTCAAAAATGGCTCTTTCATCTCTTTACTTTCTTCACTATTCTGTGGATAAGTGTGAAGCAAACAGTGAAACCCTTTTAAAATATTCTTGTGCTTTAAGAGACGTTCTTCTATAAAGTTTTATACTTTCAATCCAGAAGATGAATAAGTTAATTCTTTAAAATTGTTCTGTGCTTTCGGCTGAGACATTTCTTCTGTGTATCTGCCTGTCTACAATCCTTGTAACACTAATTGTAGTTCCATTCTTTTTGGCCAAATTTCCATTCAATTTGGCCAAAGAAAATAAAATCAGTGAAAAATAGAATGTTAAACTTTATTTTGCCGTGGGGGGAGGGAAGGTGTCAGCACGCCATAAGTTGAACACCTTACGAATCGTGCATGTTGTTTCAATATCTCTGAAATACTTTCAAAAAAGCGCCTTGTTGTTCTAATAAAATGACCCTTGTGTTTCAGAAGTAACTCTTAAAGAGTTGGGAAAAATTCAAACATTAGTGTAAGGAACGAGGTGCTGAGGAGGGGGTAACCCCCTGCATATATATAATAATTTTTGTTCGTTTTAAGTTTTAATCTTTTTCTTTGTTCAACATAAAAAATACAAAAACGATATTATTATATTCCAACAGAGGGCAGAGCTCGTAAGGCTGGGACAGTACAAAAGCATAGAAAAAGCATCAACATCACATCATAATAATGACTCCAAAATTTAACACGGCAAAAGGCAAACAAAATAGAAAAAAAATTATAAAAGAGAAGTAACAAGGATAACTAAATCAATAAATATCGGGCAGGAGGGCGTGGGAGGCCATCCCAGACACAGGGACACAAAAACAAAGCACACAAATAAGAAGATCAAATAATTTAATTTTTCATCATCAATGGTGAATAATGAAAATTTTAACAAGCAATCTTTAATATTTGCTTTTTTAAATTTAGCTTAGATTTTTGGGATGGATCAAACAGAATTCTATCATTCAGCTTATAATTGTTAGCAATTAAGGGTATTTGGTACCTAATCGAAAACCTTGACCTTTCAGAACTTACAAGGGAATTTGGTACATCCTAGACCTCCGACAATCCGAACGAGGAAGTAAAATTAACAGATATTTGTCATAGAAATAATATGTTTGAAAAAATTCAAACATAACCTAAAGAATGAGGTGTTGAGGACCCTCTGCATATACATAATAATTTTTGTTCGTTTTAAGTTTTAATGTTATTTCTTACTTTTAGTTTAAATGTTGCTCTTAATTTATGACTGTTTTTTAAATAATTCCAGGAAATCTGGCCCAACGTGTAAGAAAAAAAAAACCCTTCTCATGAAAATATCCTCTTGACAATTCAATCCGTGAAAATTTACGCCAGACAATTACTCTGAACCACTCCGCGCGTAAAATTGAAACGGAAAAGAGAAAGCAAGACATATAAGAATTAAGGCAATGTCCTGCAGTGTATAATTTCCACTAACAAGTTCACTCCCTGGAAACTTCTCTCCCCATGGAAAATTCCCCCTTGGAAAAAAAAACAGTTGAAAATTGTCATTGCTCCCACCCGAAAATATATGCATGCATCCCAATAACAAATATTATGCCTAAACAATGGACAAATTTTATAGCTTAACGTCCTTTCGCCTGGGGCTTTGACGGGTTCGTGTTATATCCAAAGGCATAGTTATTGGGCCTTTCAGCTACGATGAACAAAATGGCTATCTTGAAAATTTGATCAGACTATTTTGGAAAAAAGGGGGCCTAGTTGCCCTCCCATTTTTTGGTCACTTAAGAAAGGTACCATAACTTTTACTGTCCGTTCGAATGAGCACTCTTCCGGCATTCTAGGACCACTGTGTTTATACGATCCCCCCTGAAAAAAAAAATAAACACACACCCGTGTTCATTCTTTCTTCTGGCAAAAAATACAAAGTTCCACATTTTTGCAGATAGGAGCTGAAAACCTATACAGTAGGATTCTCTGATAAGCTGAATCTGATGGTGGAAGATCACTTGAATTTTAGGGGGTGGTTCCCTCTTTTTTCAAAAATCAGGAAACTTTTCTTAGGCTCATAACCTTTGGTGGATAAAGCTACATTTTATTGAACTATATGTTTGAAATCAGCATAAAAAGCCAATTCTTTTGATATATTAAAAAAGTTTTTTAAGCTGAAAGTAAGGAGCGATATTAAAACTTAAAACGAACAGAAATTACTCCGTATACGAAAGGGACTGTTCCCTCCTCAACGCCTCGATTTTGAGAAAAAAGGAGCGAGGGAGAACGCCCAGTTACCCTCCAATATTTTGGTTATTTAAAAGTGCAACTAAAGCTTTTAATTTTTTATGAAGGTTTTTAATAGTAAAAATATAAGTAACTTACGAATTAACTTATGTAAGGAACTTCTATAATCGTATGTTTTTATCACGTATATGAGGGGTTCCCCTCTCGTCAATACCTCGCTCTTTACAGTAAAGCTTATATTTTTTCCCAATTCCTTAAGAATGACCCCTGAATCACAAAGGCCATAGCAAAAATAGTTGAAATTAATAAAATCACTTCAGCGTAAAGAGCAAGGTATTAGGAAGTGAACCCCTCATATGCGTCATAATTTCTGTTCGTTTAAGTTCTAATGCTGTTGCCTACTTTCAGTTGAAAAAACTTTTTCATATCTATTTTTTCATTGTTCTTTAAAAAAAAGCTGAGAAGTCCTGCCTCCCCTTCATGGAAATTTTCTTTCCCCATGACAAATTCCTCCATGGAAAGTTCCCCCCCCCCGCATAAATACCTCCCCTCACATCCTCCCCCAGCTAAAAAAATCCCCCTGAAAGCGTCTGTACACTTACCAATAACAATTACTATATTTAAACACTGGTCAAGGTTTGTAACTTGCAGCCCCTCTTACGGGGACTGTGGGGGAGTAAGCCGTCCCCAAAGACATAGTTATTTGGTTTTTAGAACATACTAAATAAAACGGCTATCTCAGAATTTTGATCCGACGACTTTGGGGAAAAATGAGCTTGGGAGGGGGCCTAGGTACCCTCCAATTTTTTTGTCACAATGTTTTTGGGAAAAATAAGCACAAGTCCTAGACACATGATTGACATAACCGGAACGGATCCGTTCTCTTTGGGGTAGTTGGGGGAGGGGTTAATTTTGAAAAATTAGAAAAAATTAAGTATTTTTAACTTACGAACGGGTGATCGGATCTCAATGAAATTAGATTTTTAGAAGAATATCGTGTCTCAAAGCTCTTATTTTAAACCCTGACAGGATCTGGTGACATTGGAGGAAGTTCAGGGTGGGGGAACCTTAAATCATGGAAAACGCTTAGATTGGAGGGATCGGGATTAAATTTGGTGGGAAAAATAAGCAGAAGTCTTATATACGTGATTTACATAATTGGAACGGATCCGTTCTATTTGGGGGGGGGGGTTAATTCTGAAAAATAAGAAAAAATTACGTATTTTTAACTTACGAAGGAGTGATCAAATCTTCATGAAACTTCATATTTAGAAGGACCTCGTAACTCAGATCTCTTATTTTAAATCTCAACCGGATCAAGCGTAATTGGGGGGGGGCAGTTGGGGGGACCGGAAATCTTAGAAAATACTTAAAGCGGTGATATCTGGATGAAGCTGGATGGGAAGAATAGAAACCTGTCCAAGATACGTGACTGACATAACCAGACCGGATCTGCTCTCTTTGGTGGAATTGGGAGGGGGGTAATTTTGAAAATTGAGGTATTTGTAACTTACGAAAGGGTGACCAGATCTTAATGAAATTTGATATTTAGAAGGATTTTGTGCTTTAAAGTTCTATTTTTAAATTCCGACCAGATCCTGTGACATTGGGGGGAGTTGGAGGGGGAAACTGGAATTCTTGGAAAATGTGAAAATTGGGGTATTTTTATCTTACGAATAGATGATCGGATCTTAATGAAATTTGATTTTAGAAGGAATTCATGTCTCAGAGCTCTTATTTCAAATCCCGACCAGATCTTTTGACATTGGGGGGAGTTGGAGGGAGAAATCTTGGAAAAACACTTGGAGTGGAGGAATCGGGTTGAAGCTTGGTGGATAGAATAAACAAATGTCCTTGATACGTAATTGACAGAATCGTACTGGATTTGCTCTCTTTGGAGGAGTTGGGGGGATTCAGTGATTTGGCGAGTTCGGTGCTTCTGGACGTGCTAGGACGATGAAAATTGGTAGGCGTGTCAGGGAGGTGCACAATTTGACTTGATAAAGTCGTTTTCTCAGATTCGACAATCTGGGGGGCTAAAGGGAGAGGAAAAATTAGAAAAAATGAAAAAAAAATTGAAAACACCTAAAAAATTAGGCATTTATAACTTACGAGTGGGTGATCGGATCTTAATGAATTTTGATATTTAGTTGGACATCGTGACTCAGAGCTCTTATTTTAAATCCTGACCGATGTTAAGCCTCTTATTTTCTTTTTTAAATCAATCTTTTGATTCATAAAATTTTGTTAAAGCTCATACCATATGATCTCTTGGCTCTTAGCTCTTCCCGCCTCGTCACAAGTGCCATATGAGCTCTTGGCTCTTGTTATGACTAGTATCCAAAAAGATGAGTTTTAAATTGTCTATAGCCACTATCCTTAAAACTAACTGAAATTACTCTGTATATAAGGGGGACTGCCCCCTTCTCTACACTTTGCTCATGAAACAAATGTTTTCTAGTGCTTTGAAAAATCTTTTTTTTCCAGTTGCAAATTTTTGTTAAAACGGTGGAAAAAAGCCAGACTTCAAAATAAATAGTAATATGCTAAAGAGGAGACAGCCCCCTTCATATAATAAATAATCTGTTCAAATTGGTTTCAAATCTGTTCCTTACTTTCAATGGAAAGTTCTTTTATTGTTCAATTTTTGATTGTTTTCCAAATCACACCCAGGACTAACCAAAATATAATCTGAGGTATCGGTCCCTTAAATCCCTGGTTAATTGCTTTTAATATGTGTAAAACTGTAATTGTATGTTGACTAGTACCGTCCTACGTTTAAATTTGTTATTTCAATTCTGGATAAATTTGAATGAGCCTAAAATATTGGGGATGAATACTAATTTTGGTGCAAAGGTCTTGTTATTATTACTACTAAAGAATTTTGGTTGGATGAAAAGGAGTATGATTGTTAGTATGGATAGAAATTCTGTGCATCTTTTGATTTTCTACATAATTGAAGCCATCGCAACCTCTGAAATAGGATTTTCTTATCGATAAATACATTACATACATTCGTGTAAATAAATTGAAGTACTAAGAAAAATATTATCATTTAAACTCCTGAAAACTAACCTCAAAGCAACATTTGCCACCCCAAAAAAATTTCTGGCGGGGCTGATGATGACCTGCCTTGCCTTTTCCACCTTTGTGTTGATAGATATGGAAATATAATATTCAAACTGTATAGAGGAATATTTTAATTAATTTCTACTCTCCCCCCCTACGTCTTTTAACATTTATCTGAAGCCTCGTGAAGAGTAAGCGGTTTGTCCATTAAAATGTACTTTTTTTCAATCTACCCTATCCCCACCTAAACAATGACACACCCATCCCTACTATAGCTGGTTCACAATTACAGATTACCAAACCAAACGTAGGATAAACTAGACCTACGTTGCCCGGGCAACGTGAAGTGTTGCGGCAACCTTTGTCCGGCTCCGCCAACTAAAGTGTTGTGAGAGCAACATTTTGGTTTTGTTTCTTCGCTATCGATCAGTAATCACATGATCAAAGGCTATTCCTCAGTGTTGAAAAAACAAAACAAAATAATATCGAAAGAAGGGACTAAATTGCTTTGCAGCCAGTTCAACTTTATTCTTTTCAATCGTTGACATCGTGACGGATGAAAACTCGGAACAATATTTTATATAATCTAGTTGGTATTATAACTTGTACTTGTACTTGTACTTGGGTCACGTTCGAGCCTTGTCCAGGCCCATCGTGGCATCCAGAATTTGTCGACATGCGTCTCTCCATTGCTCTTTTTCAAGTGCGACTGGCTCGATCAACTGGATCCATTATCTATTCCATCTGTGTTGATAACCATCTGTGTTGCTCTAACTGTTGATAACCATGTCTTTTTTTGTCCTCTAGGCTTCTTCTTCCAGTGCGCAAGGGGTTGGCATTTCAAGCACTGTTTGCTGAACGAGTCATCCGGTCGGCGCAGTGTATGCCCGAACCATCGTAGACGTCTCGCTTTGACAACATCAGAGACAAGTGGTATATCACCACATCTTCTTCTGATGACATCGTTAGAGACGCGGTCAGAGAGACGCCGGCCAAGAATACAGCGAAGACACTTGTGATGGAAGACATTCAGGTCATTAGCTTCCCTAGCTCTGAGGAGCCACGTATCGCAACCATAGAGAAGCACAGAGAGGACCAAAGCGTTATATATCCAGAGCTTTGTTCGAAGGGAGATTTCATTTCGTAACCAGAGGCACTTCCGAAGCTGGATCAATGCTGCCCAGTCTGCGGAGATGCGGCTTTGTATTTCACTTAGAGCTTCGCCCTTGGGATTTATTAGGGAGCCTAGATATTTGAAATTCTGGACGTCCTCGATTGGGATGCCATTCAATGTGATTGGAGTTTCATCTAGCCCAGAGGTGCGCATCTATTTTGTTTTCGATTGGCTGATCTTTAGTCCAGTAGCAAGTGATCTAGCAGCAATGCCGTCTATCATGAGCTGTGCTTCTATTATCGACTCAGCGAAGATATCCATATCATCGGCGTAATCAAGGTCTTTTATTGATAGTGCTGGACTGATTGTCACACCTTTATATGTGTCAAGAGTCTTCATGATCTGGTCAATGACAAAGTTAAATAAAATAGGCGATAAGGCACAACCCTTTCGCACTCCTTCGTCAATTGAGCTTTCTCCGTCAGCTCTTATAAATGCCCTCGTTCCCACGTAAGAAGCCTTAATTAAACGGACTATCTTTTCGGCCTGTTCTGTATTACTATCACCCATTCCGAAACTAAGTTTTACAAATATTAATAATAATAAAAAAATATAAAGAGGCTTAAACTAATTACTAAAAACTAATATAAATTAAAAATAAAAAATTTGCAGCCATTGATAGTGCTAAAATTAATACTATAATATTTACACGCCTCTCTCATAGTCCAAGTTTTCAGCTTCGTCAGTCAACTTTGAACATGCGTCATTGCTGGCTGATGGCTTAAAACCAAGTTAACGATTTACTTCATATTCCCAAAAATGATCTTTCACATCTTTGTTATTATTTGGTAATGCTAACTAATGCTATAGTCTAATTTTCTAATTTAGCTTACCTGCTCACAGGAGAGGGAGAGAATTCCTAGGAGGTAGATTCAATGAAACCTGTTGATAAAGCACAAAACGGAAAAAACTGAGTGATTTAAGCTAGATATTAACATATACAGCGATCGTCATCAGTAGATTTATTCTACTGATTATCGATTACTGACTCGTCAGTAGTAATTCTACTGATGACGATCGCTGTATATATGTGATAGAAATATCTGAACTTTTGTGCCTGTTTTTTTTTTTTTTTTTTTTCACTGTTTAAATAAATGGATTTATCCCCACTTGAAAATTTATTAGTTCGTCATAGAGAGGCAGTGTGGTGCAAGAAGAAAATACCTAATTTAAGGTGTTACATCAAAAATAGTCCAAGAACCTTTTGAATGTAAGACTATCTTTTATCTCCAATCCATTAACGTCCTTTTTCTTTTCTAGGTTGAAATTAAGAGCTGAGCTGTAAATTCCAAATTATGAAATTAAATCTGTGAGGTCTGTATACTGTTGCCGTCTTTTTGTGTGATAGCCTTTATTTTCACAGAAAAAGGCGTTGCAGCAGACGTGGCCCCTAATAATTATAAAGTTTAAATAAAAACCAAGGGTTCTCAACCTTAAGTAAAGTTAATTTCAATAATAATATTGTTTTCTTTATCTCCCTTTCTCGTATTTTAAAAGAAATGGAACCCTTAACATTTTTAAATCTATTATATTTTTTTGCTCATCCCTTGCTAAACGGATTTACTGCTCATCTAAGCTCATCTACTCCTTGTGTAACCTCTCCGCCTCAGCCAAGGAGCCGCTTCCTGAGTCAAGAAACAAAGAAACAAAAGAGTCACAGACATTTTATTCTATTCATCTTAATAAAAATTGTTAAACTTGTTTAAGTGAAACTTTCTTATTTTGTATACTTACAGATTATCGTATACTTGCTACTTGCTGATCCTAAAGAAAGGAATTATTTAAGGAACCCTGATAAAATCATTGAGTCAATTGGAAAGGTGACCTTGCTCAAAATCATAGTCGTGGAATGTTTTTATTATTATTATTATTACTAAAAGAAGAAAAAGTAGTATCGCATCTTTGCGCTAAATTAATAGAATGGTAATTACAAAATGATAAAATAGAACAGTACTTTAAATATAATTGTTGAAGCGATTCTTTCAATTTTAAGTTTGATAACTTAGAGGAGTAGGTTTATGCTCCGGAAGTGAGTTCAAAGCTGGAAAACCGGTCACTTCTAATTGGAATATTTCTGGAAATCTAAGAATATTCTAAAACATACTCTCGGAGCTATTGGAGCTATTTTGAGCTATGCTTTGTGTCAAGGTTGTATTGGAGAGAAAGGTTGTACTAATTTTGCTTTCATCTGCTTAGTGCTTATCATAAGTATGGCTTACAAATCATATGAGGCCTAGAAGGTAGAAGCTATTTTCTATGTAGTACCAAATATTAGTCTATATATTGGATTTCATAAAGTGGACAGTATCATAAACTGATGTTTGGATTCATGAAATTTTCCTATTTTCGTGGGTAATTTCCTGGTAAAAAAGAAAGAAATGTATTTTTTCAAATGCCTTAGCCGCACAACAGAGTTATCAAAGTTCTATGAAAGTGGAGTTTCGACAGGATTTTGGGGTTTCTTGAGCAGGATTTCTTAGATTCCCGGTAATATTTTTAAAGAGAAACAAGTGGAGGCACTGTTTTTCGCTTCAACATGTTTCTAAAGTAAATAGAAATCGTAATCTTTTTTAATATTCGAATTTTTAAACGAATGTGGTGAAGATTCGGCCCGTCTGCGCGCTGACAAAATTCTAGGCAAGATACAAAACAATTAAATCAAGGTGTAAGGGGGGTTACAACCCCCTTCGCCGCGTTGGATTCGCCAGTGGATCTCATGGACACTCTTTACCAGTGTAACCAAGGTAGTAAAGCAGTGAGCTAGGACGTAGTGTTTTATTTTGTTTAATTTTTCAGTTGCAGAAGTTTGTTACATAGATCTATTACAGATATTAAATTAAAAAAACAAGTTTTTTAAATGGAAAGTAAGTAGCAACATTAAAAGTTAAAACAAACAGAAATCCAATGAATTTGAGTATAATGCATCACGGATAGAGTTGCGTAAATTAATGAAAATTCGGGAGGGGGGTAGAAATTTGCATTTCAATATCAAAAGTTACATATTTGTTTTTCTAATTATTTCAATCAAACTACAAAAAAAGGCTTTTTCAATAGAAACTCGTGTAAAAGTTTTTTTTTTCAAAATCTTGAGAGGGGCACAGGCTCTTCCTGCTCCCTTCCTCATTGATGCCCAATGAATAGATAGATACTTGTAAATGAAACCATAGAACAATGTACAAAAGCAATAAAAAGATCAACAAATCATCCTTCATTCACCATATCCTATAACAAAGGGACTAACATTAATGCTTTTAAGCCCCATTGATGCTGATTGCACAAGACAGAAAGGCAGAAAATTACACAGTAGTTTACAAGGCTCTCTCAACAATCATTCACTGAAAAAGATATGAAATTTTTTTTTATAGAAGTTTATTTTTTTATAGTGCATAGTTTTTGAAGTGTAAAGTTTCATAGTAAATTTTCAGAGTATAAAAATCATTTTGACGATTTTGTTGTCCTCCATTCTTGGGTGAGGGCATATTGGGTTTGTACGGAAAGGGTGGTCTTTTAAACTCCAAAGGGGGCTCATCTCTAATTCTTATTTAAACAAGTGTTTTGAGTACTAGCTTAGCTAGTCTGGAAGGGTAGAAAAGTTTTCACCTGCTGGATATGAGTTTGGTGGCACGTCTTTCAAAACTGTTGTATGTTTTTATAAAGGTTTATGGCTTTTGGGGAGGGAGTGGACAGGTTATATTTAACTAGCCGCAGATTTTTTAACATTGATACTGAAGTTTAGTTCACTGTCAATGGTAAACCAAAGATCTTGCTCTTTATTTACAAAGAAGATTGGGTGGCTTCTTAATACTTAATTCCCTTAAGTGGGACATCTATGGATACTTGGGGCATATCCATAGACCGAAAACGCGGCAAATCTGTTCAATTGTCTTTTTTTCACCATCATCATCCTGGAATATTTCTTCAAATTGGGTGTGGCAGAGCGGACATAGCCATTTGGCTGTCATTTTAGCCAGCCCTTTGGCTGGCCAAAGAAAATGTCAAATATAAAAATGGTAAATACATAGCTCTTTTTAACTTCTTTAAATGTATAGTCGTCGACCTTTTCTAATGGAAAACTAGTCTAACAAAAGCTGCAGGTCTTTGGTGTGTCTCTGGTTAACCTATAGGCCTACATTTAATAGAGCACATACTCCACCCCATTAATGTGCAAATATATGCCTTGAATTGTGTCCTAAATCGAAAATGGTAAAATTCTAGTTAATTCACTTATTGCTATCTCAGAAAGGGTTTATGTTAGGAAAATGGAACTCTCAGGGCTGAATCTACAGACTTAATTATGTCTCAGGGAGGTATTTTGAAGCAGCTAACTCCACTCCTTCTCCCTCTAGAGGATCCTGACCTTTATAAATAGGTTTGTCATAAAAGTGAAACCTTGCAAAATAGATCTTCTGCTTAATTGAAGTACAACAAAATTATTTTCAGCTTCATACCTTTGCCCAATTCCATTTTATAAGGTTTTAAAGATATGCAAATACATTTCCTAAATTTTGAAAAGAAAATAGCCTAGATTGATATGGTTCAAAAATCTAGCCTACTCTAATAGCCTAACAGCAGTTGCATTTTAGAACTAAAGGCAGAGAAAAAGCAACTAGTAACTGTAAATCAAGGTAAAATGTTGTTTTGTCAAAATTTCAATAGGTATAGCCTTGTCATGTAGCTAAATTTCAGGGCCTCTAGAGGGAGGAGTGGAGATGGGTACTTTAAAATACCTTCCCAGGACATACTTTAGCCTGTAGACCCATGCCTGAAAGTGTCATTTTCCTAACCCTTTCCAAGATAGCAGGAAGTCAAACTCAGGTAAAATGAAGGCTTTTTGGTAAATATGGGACACTCTATATTTCTTACCATAAAATAAAGAAAGGAGGCCTATACCACTAAATATATTTTTTTTGTGTTATTTCCAAATATAGCACTTTAACTGAACATTTTGTTTGAAGCCCTTTATGGACCCTTGAAAATAATAATTTGTTTTTTTTTTTTGTCCTTTTGAATTTTACATTTTTGTTGAACTATTTCAAACAACATGATGCATATGGGGAAACAAGGGCTTTGGGAGGAGTTTCCAATAAAAAAAACAACATTTTAAAGTTTAAATGGCTACATTAAAATGTTGCATTATTTTTTCAAAAGCAATAGAAAAGATGGCACCAAGTAAACATAGTATTATTTTGTGGAAAATGAGCAATATGTCATACTTTAATTAAAAATTTGTCATTTTTGAGAGCTCAAAAAGTTCTTAAATTTGAATTTGCACCAAGTAAATGTAGTATTAATTTGTGGAAAATGAGCAATATGTCATACTTTAATAAAAAATTTGTCATTTTTTTAGAGCTCAAAAAGTGCTTAAATTTGAATTTGCAGTAGAAGAAATTATTATATTCATAAAGAACATGAAAAAGGGCATTGAGTGGTATGTTCACTTGATTGGTAAGTCAGTTATATGAACTATCATAATTTTTTTTCAATTTGTTGTTTTTAAGAGCTCAAAAAGTGCTTAAATTTGAATTTACAGTAAAAGCAATTATTATATTTTTAAAGAGTATTAAAAAGGCATCAAGTTGTATCTTTACTTTATTTGTAAGTCAGCTGTATGAACTGCTATAATCCCAAAGGTCTTGGTACTTGGTCTACGGAATAAGATCTAGGTTTTTTCAGATATAGAGGGGGGGAGGGAAATTTTTTGTAGCCCCTCGTTTAGATTTTGTCTGCCTTGATTAATTATTAGGATTTTGTTTCCCACTATGACAGCTCCTACAGGAAGATGAGGCTAATACCAATTATTCATCAATGCATTCAAAATACTTGAAGCTATGAAGAAACTTTTAATGTGACAAGGATATAAAAGAAGAATGATTTATTACTTTATAAAATGAAATTGTCTTAAAAACTAACCAAATACATTAAAGGCTCAAAAACAATTGCTACAGAGTAATTTATTTAGAAGAAGTAGATAATGTGCATAGTTTAAGTATATGTGAACACTTTAAGCTTAGCTAGAGTACACCCAGCTCTAAATGGGTACCTGGAGAAGGCAAGCAGGAAATGTGTGTGCAAGCACAGGATGCATGGTCCCCCACCCTCCATTGCACTTCCTGGCTGATGAGCCATGAAATGGAGATCTGCACTGCTGGTTTGCACCTTAAGGGTCTAGTGCTGTTATACTTTCTTCACTTACTGTCATGCTCAATTCAAGTGTGCTATTTTCTCTGATACTGCTTCATTAATGTCACTCATGGTGTTGCTGTGAAATGGTCTAGAGTAATAGAAAAGATTCCAATATTTTTCAGACCTGAACATTTATCACTCCACATAACAATTGTCTGAGGGCTTGGGTATGACCTTAGTAGGTCTTCTATTGTAGTAATAACACTGAAAATAGATTCAGGTGCTTAAAAATTTCATTCAATCTCATCCCATGCTGTATTCAGTGCATTAAAAATAACAAGAATATAAGAGGTCCAATGACAGTGAGGTTCTCACAATAATTGTAATACTTGTTGTAGGTCCTGGCACCAAGAGCTCTTACTTGGCTGAATTCATCCAGGTATCTGATAATATTTTGCTATCTAATATCCAAGAGAAATAAAACAGATGGCAGCACAATAACATTTTAAAATTGTCACAAAGAAATTTTAATCTCATTACTCTAATTTGTCTTTACTGTAATTACTCCGATTTTACTTTTTGTTGATAGTGGGTTAAAAATAATTACAATTGTTTGTAATAAAGAGAACAAAGTTTGAGCAATCATAATACAGAAATTTTTCTCTATGTAATTTATTGATTTATGTAAATGATTTTTTTTTGTTATAAATTTTTTTTTTAAATCATCATTTTGTTCAGCATAGTCAAAAAACATAATTATCTCTTTTTAAACAACTTAATCCCCTACAGTCTTTAGGGGAGGGGCTGCAAGCTACAAACTTTGACCATTGTTTACATATAGTAATGGTTATTGAGAATTGTAAAGACGTTTTCAGGGGGACTTTTCACCTTGAATGGGGGGAGGAGGAGGAGGGGGTTATGTTTGATGCTATAATTTCTAAAAAACACATATCCGTGACCTTCCTCCTTGAAAAAAAAGGTAAAATTCCACATTTTTGTAGATGTGAGACTGAAACCTCTACAAAAGTGCTCTATGATATGCCAAATTTGACAGTGTAATTTTCATGCCACTATCCCTTGAGGGGTATTAATTTGCTTATTAAAATACCCAGCAACTTTTCTGAGGCTTGGAGCTTTTGTTCATTAACATTAAACTTGATTAAAGTTTACAATTTGATCTTATTTCTTTAGAGTTTTGGTTGCTGCTAGCCCATGCCACTGTTAACCTAAAGTTTATTACTACAAACTGTTTGAATCACCAAATTCTAAGAACAAAGCATTGCACAAAAAAATGTGTCACATTTTTAGCTTTCATCTACCACAAAACTTTTTCAAATTTTTTTAACAGCATTCATTAAGTTAGTTTTATACCTCCTCTAGTTGATCTGAAAGTAAAACTTAATAACATTCTAGAAAAATTTTATCCATGCTCTTTGACAACCTGGATACACATGCACTCTTTTGATTTAATCAAATTTAATGAGCAAATGTAGTAATAGAAGTAGCCCCAAAAAATTGAACCTAATGCCCTCAGTTGTTCCGAGGATATTGCTGAGATGTCTTATTGGCAACTAGCATAAAAATAATGTGTTTTGATTTAATTTTATTCATCTTAATGTTCTTAATTAATTAGTTACAGTAAACATAGAGGCATTAAAACAATATTTAGTTTTTAAACATAATGGGTAAATTGTATAACTTTAGGGGGTTTACCTACCCAATAACCCTAGAGATATATGTATAATAGACTTCAACTAAACTGAACAAAATGCCTGTCTTAAAATTTTGATTGAAAGTGTTTGGAAAATTATGGGCTAAACTGGAGAGCTGATTTGTCCTCCAATAACTTTTGACTTAAAATGTGCGCTAGAACTTTTAATTCCTGATCCAATTAGCTCCTATAAAATATCAATGATATTACTAGCTATAATAGAGCAATACTGCCAACATATTGCTTATTTGTCCTTTTAATACCTACATGCACATATTTTTTTTTTCATTAAACATTCCCTAAAAGTTTCATCTGAATGTTCTTAATTGCATCAGTTACAGTAAACATAGAGGCATTATTAAAAGTATACAAATAGTGTCTTCTGGCTATTTCAAAAGTTCGCCACAACTTGCCCAGAAAGGTCTAACTTTGTAATGTAATCTGTTATTGTAATATTGCTTTGCCACCCTTTTGACAATCTACATGATATACTTGATATACATGATAGGCTATGCAAAATAAAAACAAACTTTTACTATTATCAGAAATCCTATTAGGTTTTGAAGTATGATTTGGTGAACAAAAATTAAGACAATTCGAATTAATGAGTTCATTATAAATGTAGCATAGATAATATGCCAATCATTTACCCTTTGCAAATAAATCATCTTCTCAACTCCCATCACTCGTCAATGGCGACAGTTCATGATGTAACTCCAGGAAACATTGATTTGAGTTTATTAGTCCATTTACAGACCTTTGGTTTTCTAACGCAGGCCCATTGAATCAAAATGCATAATATTCTTTATAAATAAAATAATATTCTTTATAATATTCTTCATATTTTTAATCAACGGACAACATACGACAAGTTTTCTAAGAGACGCAGGTATTCGTTACGTCATAGGGACTATTTTCTGAGACAAGTAGGTTTCTTAATTAACCTAAGGGTATAGGAGAAACCTTAAGGGCTTCTTTATCTCAGGATTTCCTTGGCATTACCTACTAATTTCTTTAAAAAATACCTAGTCTAAATCAGTATTTCTTTGGGTTATACCTAATTGAAAGTCTTTAAAAAAAATCCTACGAGATTCCCGCAAAATCAGGATTTTCAAGATTACTATGTCATAGTTTCTTTTTAAAAATATTTAGGACCTGCTAGTGGGGGAAATTCAGGACAAAGAACCCTAGCAGTCAATTTCATGAGGGGTGCCTGTCATCCAATTTCCACAGTAGCCACTAACCTAGTTTAGCCAACAGGGCCCTAGCATCGAATTCAATGGAGCCCTAGTATCAAATTTCATCAGATCCTTAACTTAAAAGCCAAAGGCCCATGGCATCCTTTTCAACAGGGGGCCCTAGAGGGGCCCTAGCAGTCAAATCCAACGGGGGGTCCTAGGCTCCAATTTTATAGTCAAGACGTTTTTTTAAAGACGTTTCAAGACATACGAAGACGTTTTCTAACACTATTTCTTCAAGATATTTTTTCCAAGACGTTTCAGGACATCGCAAGACGGTGCCAACTCATTTTTTAGTCATGGTGCAGTTCTTGGTGATTTTTTTAATTCTTATGTAATAAGAGAATGTTTAATTATGTTGAAGATGGTGCATTCTAACGTGACCTGTTTCTTCGAGTCCCGTGGGGGACCCCTGATTGTAACTGAGGAGGGTACATACGTTGGTGTTACGTACTGACAGTACACGCATCGGTGTTACATAATATTCTAAGAGATTTAATTTTCTTCAAATGTGTTTTTTCAGGGAACGTTTATATTCTACAAATTCTGTCCCCAGTATTATTCTAAAGGGCTTTTCCGTCCAATGAAAAGGTGGCCTGGACGGCTGGACTATGAAAACCTTTCTAATGCTATGATTTGGAAAATAGATTCTACGAGATAACCTATTGCACGCAAGAAGAATCCCCCATTCACGCATACTAGAATGATTAAATGTATCACATGTTATCTTTTATTGTAATAACTAACAAGCGGGGTGGAAAATTGATTAATGGAATTTGCCTACATTTGAAGTACACCTGCTTGTTGAGAAATACTTTAGAGTGTTTTATCTGATAATATGTTTGTCAGAGATGAAATAAAAGCAAGAGTATCATTATGGTTAGAATATGCTAAGTCTTCAAACATGACCAAAAGTTCCTCCTTTTCCTCTTTATTATACAGAATTTTAGTTCTATTAAGGGCATTCTTGAATGGGCATACCTATGTGCACTGGCTGCATGATGCTTACATTGTATTAGTGAAATATATTGAAGTTTTATCCTTGACAATTAAATCTAAAGGATAGAAATTTTTCTAGATACAAATTTCATTAATGTAAAACAAAATTGCAAAGCATTATGTAAAACACAGAAAAAACACTTAAAATTCAACAACAGAAAAAGCAGAACCTACAAAAAAGTGATAAAGGCTAAAATATACGAAACATAACCATGAATTGAAGACCAAAAAAGAGGGGGGGCTCTAGAAATCACTTCCAGAGGGGTAGGGGGTTGTTATTATAAATAAATTTAATCCATATTAAAAGCCGTTTCCGAGAGCTTTTAATGAAAATTCCACGCGTCATTGAGACAAGGCTACGCACATTCACACCAGTATGACAATGTGTGTCTAAATCACCTTAGCAAGCAATTCCAGGGTGAAGGGACTATTTGTTCATAACCACTCTAATGATAAAAAAATTAAAGCATTATTAAAACACAGAAAAAGCACTTAAAACTCAACAAACGAAAAAATAAAACCTCAAAAAAGCTTGTTATAGGATAAAATGTAAGCAAAAACAAGTGTGTAATAGAAGAAAGACTGGGAGGTCCAAAGAACTAATTCCAGAGGGGAGGAGGTTGTTATTAAAGTTAAATTTAAGCCCTATTAAGAGATTTTTCCAAGATCTTAAATGAAAATACCGGGTTAGATTGGAACAAGACTATGTATTTTCAAGCCACCGTGCCAGTGTGTCGCTAGCCCACCCTAGTAAGCAATTTTAGATGGTGCTTTTTTATTACAGGTAAACTTAAGTATTATTAAGAAGTTTTTCTGAAAGGTCTTCAGGGGGCCAGTCGTGAGTAGGACATACACCATTCAGTAGGTTAATTTAGAGCTTTAATTACAAAAAGAAACATTTTCCAGGTGAATGGCCAGGTGATATTCTTATGCATTTGAAGGTGTTAAAAGATATTTGATAATATTCTAAAATGCATCTACAAAACAACACTTTTATTCTGTGTATAATCTAGGTACAAATTAAAATTTTAAGATAGGGAAGAATGTGTTTGTTAGTTAGACTAAAACGTCGGAATTCCATGGGAATAAACTTTAAATTTTAGAGTCACCATCTACTTTGTGTAAATGCTTATTCTGTTGCTCTTGAGAATTACAAGGAAAAATAATACCCAAGAGTAACGTTTTTCACAAAAATAATTGAGGCCCCCTCTCAGCGCTTTGGTTCAAGTGTAAACTAAGTAAAAGAAAAAAAAATTTCCAACTGAAAGTAAGGAGTAACAACAAAACTTTAAAGAAACAGAAATAATTACGTATATAAGGTGGTTTACCCCCTCTTCAACACTCAGTCGTTACACCAAAGTTTTTCAGCATTTAAAAAAAGGTTACTTATTTTTTTTTAATTAAGGCTAATGGTCTTTTTTGTTCCCGCCCAATTTCTGAAACAGATTCTAAGAATCTTAATAACGCCACTGCTAGTATCTATTCGATAGCAAACTCGTTTATGAGACTTGACAAAAACATAAACAAGTGGGAGAAAAAAACAAAAGATGTTTGTTTAGCAAAAGCACGTTAGATTCTACGGAGATTAATTTAAATGAACAGGTTATGTAAAAGAAAATATACCCACTGCTGAGCTAAAAATAGTGTTTTCTTTTGCACATCAATTTAAAGGGTAATCCTATATTTTTTCGCTCAGAGATTTTGATTCGATGTGCATTGAATGCAAATGGTAGAACTTGAACGAAAAGTAGACAAATCTTTAATTTTCGAGATGGGTGTCAGTTTTGAAATGTAAAGCGTGAACTCTCCCAAACCTCAACCGAGACCGAGTCCGTTTGGAAATGAAAATTGTTTGGCTATTGGGAGAACCCTTGGGTATTGAGAATTGCAAGCAGTTAGCCAGGTGGGTGAAACACCCACCTGGCTATTTTCTTTTAATCTTCAGTTCTCGAAGTCCACCAGTCCCCAAACTTAAACCTCGTCATGTTACTTCTGAATTCCTTTTTACAAATTGTGATGAAAATGAAATAAATGAAATAATTATGTGTATGAAATAACAATCCTGTGGAGTAGATGAAGTATCGTTAAAGCAACAAAAACAATTGTTATTTCTATTTTGACTCATCTGATTAATTTATCGCTTGAAGAGGGAACTTTTCCAGAAAGACTTAAATTAGCCTGAGTGCTACCCCTTCACAAAGGAAAGTCAAAAAATGAACCGAGTAATTACCGATCCATTTCTATTTTACCTTTTTTTCGAAGATTTATGAGAAAGTAGTCCATGAAAGAATGTATGATTACCTCCAGGAGTAGAATCTTCTGTACGATACCCAACTTGGCTTTCGCAAAGGACTTTCTACGGATATGCACCAACTATCTGGAATTCAATCCCCTTGGAAATCCGGAACTCAAATAACCTTACTACCTTCAAGCGAGCAGTGAAGGGTCGTTCCAGAAATACTGTTTAGATTTGAATATCATGCGGTCCTCCTCTTTTCGATCTTTTCTTTTATTTTCTTTTTTTTCTTTTCTTTCTCTTCGTCACTCCCCATTTTTCTCTTTTTTTTCTTTTTTGATAAATCCAGTTGATTCGTTGTTTCTGTTAGTTGATTGTTTAATTATTCTTTAGTTAAGTTTCTGCCCTAGTCAAGCACTTTTGTGCTTTCCTGGCAGATTATGTACATGTAATTATGTGTTTTTATTTAAATATATATGATTGAATTAAATTGAAGAATTCCTGCGAACAAAACTCTAGCACAGCTTGCATCAAACAATAAGTGCGTAATTGGTAATTTGATGTGTGTGTGTAGACTTGTTCCTGTGTTTGCGTACGTTTGTGTTTTTGTGCTCCTCAATCTCATCCTGCTAAATAACTAAGAAGACTAATCCGCCATTCCATCATAAATTTACTATGAAAAAGTAGCACATAAACAGAATTGATGGAAATAAAACTAATTTATTGGGAAGATAACAAGAGGAAAAGTTTGTGTAAAACGAAAAACTCAATGCATACCCGTACTAATGAATTTATTTTGGAAGAAATATAGCCTCTCAGGCGCATACGGGTTAAAGCACATAAAAAAGAATTTTTATTGAAATAGAAGAAAAGCGATAACAGTAAAAAGTTTGGGATTTCCCAAAAGGAATTTAAAAACCCTCGTCCATCGTATCTGCCCCCATTAAAATACAACAACGAAAACAAACAGTCCGCACATGCAAAAGTAAACTACCCAAAGAAAAAGGATGAATGTTTGAGAGGTTTTTCACTCTCAGAAATCGTATACCTCAGGTGGCTAGTACCAAGCATGGCAGAAGTGTGCCAAGCATAGCGGAACTGTGAGAACAGTACTAAGAGTGAATGATCTGTGCCAAGCATGGCATAAGTATCCCAAGCATGGCAGATGTCTGCTAAGTCTGGTACAAGATCGTGATTTCATAGCAATCTGGGAATGTACATTATACAATTAGGCTAGTGAGTTAAGTAATTGAAAATTAAAGAGCCATTTGAAACAGACGGACAGAAAATAAAATCCTTCAATGATCTAAATGTGAAACGGTCAAACATTACTGTCTATGCATAATTGACTGAAAATGAAGAGAAATAAAAATAAATAATTATACCAAACATAAAAGAAATGGGTACTGCTATATACAAATAAGTAAATCCTAAACGATTAAAAATTAAAATGAGTGCTAAAGTTAAACCAAAAAGGACACAAATTACTGCCCATAGGAGTTCGACTAGAGTTCCGTTCTAACCGTAAACCAAAATAAAAAATTGTCGCTAAATAGAATCTGTAAACCTTAATTGTTGATGTTTCCTGTAATTAGTATATTAAACACTAAATAATTATACATTACACATTCAGTTCATTTTCAATATCTTTCCAGTCACCTTGATTTTTATAGTGGTTTTTTTTTGTCAGTATTTTGGAATTAATAAGATGAAAGCTATTTTCCTTGTAATAAGATTAGGGCATTAACGTTATTTTGTGTTAGGGCGAGATGCCCAAGATTTCGGAAAGAAACTTAAAGACGCTTTAATTAAATACCAAAAATGAACGAATTGTACAGAAAACGTAATAATTGTAGGAAAAACTATAAAAATCACAAATACTAAGCCCAAGTAACATACAAGAAATTTATAAGAAAAAAATTAAAATTGTTTGTATTAAATGTATTTAATATACTTCAGACCAGATAAGAAACTTCATTATTTTTGGACATTGACGAAGAATGAGACAGAAATTTATGGAGGAAAAAATAATTTTCCTTGCCAATATTTTTTAACACATTTTTTTTTTATCAAACACGAAGATTTATCTATTCCAAATCAGACCAAATTATTTCTTCAAAATCACTGTTTTCATGCATTGAGTTCCTGGTAAATTCACTGTTCTCCCCCGATCCCTTCTGTGCGTTTTTTTTCTTGCTGTTCACTTCAACTCGACTCAACCTTCTTTTTTTTCCTCTTTTTATTTCTTGAGACAAGCTTGAGTCCTTCGGTTGGTGGGCTGTTGTACATTTTACAGACACAGGTTCTCTGATTTCCATATTCCTTGCAACCCTTGAGTCTAAAATTTCAGGAAGTAAGGATTCATTCCAGAAGGCTTCAAGCTTCGGAAATATTTTTTCCCAGTAGTCTTTCGATCGGTGAACTGTAATTATTTCCCAATCCTCAATAGAGTTATAAACTATTAAGTGGCATACCATTTTATCCAGTATCTCGAGTTGGCCTTGTATCTGGGCGAAATACCTGTGATTTTTTTTTAGCTGAAGACCTTCACTGGATAATTCAAGAAAAAATGCTTTAACTAAATTTTTTGACTGGGCCACATCATAAATGGTTTTGAACTCTGGTATATTATGCACCGTTTTTATCTCTATAGGTGTGCCATTAGGGAGCAGCCCATCTACAGATGCAGCAAGATACTGATACTGTGGATGCACACTGAGTCCTATTTGATCTCCCTTTACGACTTTTAAGTTGAATTTGTTTTCATATGCTTCTAGTGCCACTACTTCTAAATCTAAGCCCTTTTTCATTAGGGCAGAGCAGAATCTAGGTCCCAAGTTTCGAATTTGCTTAACAATTGGGGCAACTCTGGTGCTGTTTTTTTCTGGTTGCAATTCTGTGGAAGTAACTACTAGTTATTCTCTTAGATCTTTCTTCAACCCAAGTGTCATTTTTGGATTGGCCCTTGGTACTGTTGAACAAACAGCTTATACTGGCAAAATCCAATTTTAAATTCTCGTCAGTATATTTTTGTATGGCCAAATTCATTTCATCAGAAGTCATGTCTGGCTTATTGCAATTTGGTCCATAGTCACGATTACCAAAGTTATAGTTTCTATTTTTTAACTTAGCAACGTGTTTTCCTCCAAGAGCACTATAATAACTGGTCAAATTACGTTTAGATATTACACGGAGTTTAGCCGTTTTATTACAATATTTTTTTGTTACGCTAGAAGGACTAAGCCCAAAAATATTTTTCCAAGCTAATTGATGCCATTTTGGACCTGAATTATAAGCAAGACTTGCTCCATGAACTCTTGCATGATATGAACCTCGTTTAGACCGGCTTATTTGCTTTCCTCCGATGAATTTAGCAACAACTGACATGTAGCTTTCAGCTAAGTTTGTACGGAACATGGTACGGACCTCTTTTTAACAAGATTTTCAATTCTTCTGCTGTTCCATTATTTTCAGAATTTATTTTTATCGCACCCCTTAAATTTTTTGTCAGTTGCTGGATAATTCCTCGGGGAAGACATTTTGTGTACAAACCTTTTTTATTTTTGCACAAATTATATAGATGGGCTGTATAGTTTTTTGTGACGTGATTTGCACATTCATGTTTCCGTATGTTGGAACCGTAGGAAACACTTTGTTTTAGCTTATAAAAAACACTGGAATCACCGTCACCGATAAACTCTAAAAACTGTAATCCGTGCATCTCCTCACTGGAACGAAAGCCTTCAACTAGAATATCTGTTTCCATGCTCCTTGAATTTCCGTTATAATTCAGAAAGCAGAAATGATCTTTGGGAATTACTTTGGCGTTTGCAGAAGAAAAACATATATAACAGTATTTATTTTTTATGCCAACATATAACAGTTTTTTCGTAAATGCATCTATGATAACTGCAACACATCCTTTGGCCGAATAATCGTGTCCTTTGCTACGCTTATTCCAGCCTCCATCACATATCACTTTTGTCCAGTATGAGTCCTCCTTATACCTATCATCATGAATGGCTGATTTTAAGGCCTCTCGTCCATTTTCTAGCAAAATTTCCGATAAACTATTCATCCAAGCATTACCAAGCTGCCTTTCAATACGGGAATAAACTATTCGTGACATTGGTTTCACTCCAAGCACCCCGAAGAATTCACACAGTGTAGAATACCCTCCTCCACTACCCATGGCTCCCCAAACAGCCTTCGAATTCAAGCAGCCTTTAAGACTTGATTTTTTTTCGGAAAAAGCAACCTGTGTCTGGTCCGTAAAACTTGAAAGATATTCTTTTACGCTTGTTGCTGGACATTCTGGTTCACCTTTAATCCTCTTTTCCCAGTTACACTTATTACACTTAACTTTCAGTTCAGTTTTCAGGCCTTTCTTTTCTAATTGCTTTATAATCAATTTTCCGTGATCGCAACTGATTTTGTGTCTGAATGCTGAAATTACTTCAGCAAGGAAATACCTTAGATTCACAATGCAGTTTCCATCTGGAATTCCAGATAAGTCTATCTCAGTATTCGTATCGGGGCAATCAACACCGTAAGAACCACTACCGTTTCCCAATTTATTTGAATCGTCTATGAGAGGATTTGCTGAAAATTCTTCTGAAATTTTCGATCCATTTGACAAATTATCTTTATCTTGTTCTCCAAGCAGCACCTTTCTAAAAAAAATGAAAAGAATCATAGAAAAACAAAACAGCGACCCGGCTCAATAGTAAACGAAAGTCTAAAAAACGAAATTTTGATACTAATAAATACGTCAAAAGAATCGGATTTTAATTAAATTTAGTCCTACCCATCAAAAGATAAGAGCCTGAGAAAATTTGTCTTATTTTGGAAAAAAGGGGGAAACACGCCCTAAAAGTCATAGAATTGTTTTGCCAGAAGACTGATCAAGGGTGCGTGTTTATTTGTTTTTTGTTTTCTTTTTCCCAGGGGTGATTGTATCGACCCATTGGTCCTAGGGTGTCGCAAGAGGGCTCATTTTAATGAAAATGAAAAGTTCCAGTGCCCTTTTTAAGCGACCAAAAATTGGAGGGCACCTAGGCCCCCTCCCACTTTCATTTTTTTTCTCAAAGTCAACAGATCAAAATTTTGAGATAGCCATTTTCTTAAGCATAGTCAAAAAACATAATAAGATGTCTTTGGGGACGACTTACTCCCCCATAGTTCCCGGGGGAGGGGCTACAAGTTATAAACTTTGATCAGTGTTTACCTTGACCTGATGCCCACTTAATTGGACAATCTGTCTTGGCTTTTTCTACAATTGGCCATGACTTGACTTTTCCCACAACTATTCCTTTTAATTAAAAGTCAACGGTTGAGGGGTTTTGGCTGAGGGGGGGGGTAGAGGGGAGGGAGCTACGTTGAAGGATCTTTACTTAGAGGAATTTGTCACGGGGGAAAAGAAATTCAATGAAGGGGCATAGGATTTTCTAGCATTATTAAAAAAAAACACTGAAAAAATAATAATGAAGAAGTTTTTCAACTGAAAGTAAGGAGCAGCATTAAAACATAAAACGAACAGAAATTATTACGCATATGAGGGGTTCATCTCCTCCTAAATACCTCGCTCTTTCCGTTAAAGTAATTTCAACTATATATTCTACGGACTTGGTGATTCTAGGGTCATTCTTAAAGAACCGGGAGAAAATTTAAGCTTTAGTGTAAAGAGCGAGGTATTGACGAAAGGGCAAACCCCCTCATATATGTAATACAAATATACAAAGTTCTAGGTGCTTTTATAAGTTACCAAAAATTGGAGGGCAACTAGACCTCCTCCCCCACCCCATTTTCTTCAAAATCGTCAGAACGAAAATATGAGAAAGCCATTTAGACAAAAAAAGATATGCAAATTTCGTTGTGCGGTTAGCCAAATCAAAACATGCATTAATTTAAAAACGTTCAGAAATTACATAAAAAAAACAGTTTTTTTTAACTTCAAGTAAGGAGCGTCATTAAAACTTAAAACGAACAGAAATTATTCCGTATATGAAAGGGGTAGTCCCCTCCTCAACGCCTCGCTCTTTACGCTAAAGTTTCTTATTGTTTTAAAAAGTATAGTTGTGAGAAAGAGTCAAACTTTAGCGTAGAGAGCGGGACATTGAGGGACTACCCCCTTTCATAAACGGAATAATTTTTGTTCGTTTTAATGTCGCTCCTTACATGCAGTTAAAAAAAACTTGTTTTTTTTTTATTTAATGGACAAGAGGGAATGAAACTTGTATATGTAATTTTTACTTACCGGTATTTTAAATTCAGCCACCTTTTGTTGATAATTTTCTTCCTCATATCTCAAATGTCTTATTGACTTCAGTTGACAAGTCAACTAATCAGAGACACAATGCCTTGGAGGCGTAATGCCTAAAATTGGATAAGAATCCCGCCTTTTTTTCTATTGGCTGATGAACAACGCTATTAAGCCGGAAACAGGGGTAAAATAAGTAAAAAGTAAGCACATTTTGAAATTGTATTTTTCTGATTTTGCTTTCAAACTATTTATGATAGACATCAGAAATTTTCTGTAATGGTTGTAGATTATAAAATCTACATATGATCCAAAATTCTACCCTCTGGAGCCAACTTCATACCTTCTAGCAAGAAAAATGTTGAAAATTAAAAATAATTTTTTGCACCGTTAAAAATAAAAATATAACAATTCTGCAACCAACATTTTTGTTTAAATACTGGCAGGATGAACTTAAAAAAAAAATCTACTGTCATTTCCCATCCACTAAATTTTTATTCACCAAACTAAAATAACTTGATTTCTTTTTTTTGCACAATAGGTAAAGCATATACAGAAAAAGTGAAACCAACATTTTTTTCCTTTTTAACTCGAGAGTCATCAAAAAAAAAATCAGTTCAAAATCTCCAAAATCGCAGAAGTTATTCATGATTTTCTATCATAGGAGAAATAGCATTGGACACAAATTAAGACCATTAGCCTTAAACAACCCTTGTATTTTAGGGTTCCTTTAAAAAAAAAAGTGGGACACAATTTAAATTTAATGTAGAGAGCTAGATGTTGAGGAGTGCTAAATCTCACTCATATACGCAATAATTTCGGTTCTTTTTAAGAGTTACTCCTCACCTTCAGTTGAAAAAAAATTTTTTTCTTATATAATTTCTAATCGGTTTTTAAATAACGCCAGGATATCTGGCACCACCTCCAAGGAAAAATACCCCTCCCCACGGATACATCCTCCGCTCAATTCAATCCTGGTGAGAAATTACCCCAGATAATTACCCTTAACACCTTCGCTTGTAAAATTGAGTCGGTAAAGAGAAAGTAAGACATATAAAGATATTTTGTATAGAGATTTTGACAAAGGCCCCCAGTATAAAATTATTCCTGAAAAGTTTATCCCCTGGAAACTTCTCTTTCCATGGAAAGTTCTCCCCCTGTACAAAACTTGTCCTCCCCTCCTCAACTGAAAAATATATGCATGCCTCCCAATGAAAAATTTTATACATAAACAATGGACAAATTTTATAGCTTCAGGACCTTTCCCCAGAGATTGTGGGGGTCATTGTATCTCCCATTCAACTATGATGAACGAAATGACTTTCTCAGCATTTTGATCGGAGGATTTTGAAAAAAATGGCGTGGGAGGGACCTAGTTGTTCGGCAATTTCTTTAAACACTTAAAAGGGCACTAGGACTTTTAATTTCCATTACAATGAGCCTTCTTCTGATTTTTCAGGCCTTTTGGGTTGATACGATAACCCCTGGGAAAAAAATAAAGTAAAAACAGGAATCTGTGATCTTTCTTTTGGGAAAAAACAAATTCCTCATTTTTGTAGATATTGAACCCTCTACAGTGCGATTTTCGACATGCTGAATCTGATGGTGTGATTTAAGATTCTATGACTTTTAGGAGGTGTGTCTTTCTTTTCTCGTAAATCAGGCAAACTGTTTCAGGATTGTAACACTTGATGGATAAGACTAGACTTAATAAAACTTAAAATCAGCATAAAAATCCAATTCTTTGTATGTATTTATTGGTATCAAAATTGTCTTTTTAGTTTCAGCTAAAATTGAGCTGGGTCGCTCTTTACTTACAGTTCGTTACCACAAACTATCTAATCAACCGTTGTAGCGTAATGAATTTATTTATAGTATGGTGGTTACAGCTTATTAATAAATGGTTGTTCTTTTAAATGCACTGGCTTCAACGCTTGAACTTTTTATTTTGTTTTCTTAAGTAAAAAATCGTATTGGGATATTTTTTAGGACTCACAACCAGGATTTCCAACTGCTAAGGGTGAAGATAACACATGGTACAATATAGCCTGTATATCTGTATTGATAAATGTTATTTCCGCTTCTGCCTGGATATACCTATTTAAGAAAATGAAGAAAAGAAAAATTGAACATCGGGAGTTGAGAAGGATCCTATATGACAGTATGTATATATTTTCCCTGTTTTGTTTCTTTTTTTTGACAGTTTTTTTTTTGTTTTTTTGGCGCGCTTTTTTTAATGATCAAGCACTATTGTAAAGCTTATTAAGATGTGCCTGCCCTCAGATGAACTAACTACAATACTCAAAGGTTTTTTTTTACATAATAAAAAAATTATAAATTAAAAATGTTCTTAGTATATAATATCGACAACACTACACTCGGAATAGGATTGCGCACTGAAACAGATAAAAAAGACCCATGGTTTTCACTGGCTGTCAGTAGTTTCACTAGCTGTTTCACTGGCCGACAGCGATTTTCACTGGTTGTCGGCTGAACATGGTTCAGAAGTTCAGATCTTGGTTTGCCATAATGATGTCAGGATCTTTTAATCCTGCGTACCTGTGTTGTATTATAGTGTGTTATATATGTATTATATATGTGTTGTATTATAGTATTTGAATTATAGTGTACGGCATAAACATGTGACACTGCAAAATTTATTCAACACGCCTTGGTTATTCATGAGCTGTTCGCATTGGTTTTAAAACGCCTTGGTACCATATCAAACAGTTCGTGGTAACGAACTGTAGTAAGGAGGGACCTGAATCAATAGTAACCAAAACTCTAAAAAATAGAAGTTTGATACCAATAGCTACATCAAAAGAATTGCATTTTAATGCTGATTTTAAATATATTAAATATTAAAAACAAGTTTTTTTAACTGAAAGTAAGGAGCGACATTAAAACTTAAAACGCACAGAAATTACTTCGTATATGAAAGAGGCTGCTTCCTCATCAGCGCCCCGTTCTTTACGCTAAAGTTTGACTCTTTCTCTCAATTCTTCTTTTTAAAACAGTAAAAAACTTTAGCATAAAGAGCGGGGCGTTGATGAGGAAGCAGCCTCTTTCATATACGAAGTAATTTCTGTGCGTTTTAAGTTTTAATGTCGCTCCTTACTTTCAGTTAAAAAAACTTGTTTTTTTTATTTAATTTCTGAACGTTTTTGAATCAATGCATGTTTTGATTTTGGCTCTCCACAGAGGAATAATCAAAACGAAATTTGCATATTTTTTTTTTTGGCTTAATGGCTTTCTCATAATTTTGATCGGATGATTTTGAGAAAAAAAGAGCGGGGGACGAAACTTAGTTGCCCCCCGATTTTTTGGTTAATTAAAAAGGCAACTAGAACTTTTAATTTTTTACGAATCTTTTTATTGGTAAAAGATTTACGTAACTTATAAATTAGCTTACGTAAAGAACTTTTGTATTCTCATGTTTTTATTACATATATGAGGGGATTTGTCCCATCGTCAGTACCTCGCTGTTTACACTAAAGCTTAAATTTTATCCCAATTCATTAAGAATTACCCCCTGAATCACAAAAGCCGTAGAATAAGTAGTTGAAATTACTGAAAATACTTTAGCGTAAAGAGCGAGGTATTAGAAGGAGGTGAGCCCCTCATATGGGTAATAATTTCTGTTTGTTTTAAGTTTTATTGCTGTTCCTTACTTCCAGCTGAAAAAGCTTTTTCACAATTGTTTTTTTTTTTTAAATAATGCTAGTAGCCTATATCCTGCTCTCCCTTCATGGAAATTTTCTTCTCCCATTACAAATTCTCTAAGAAAAGTTCCCCCAGCATATCCCCCTCTTCTCAACCCCTCCCCCCAACCAAAAAAATCCTCCTGAAAACGCCTGTATACTTCCCAATAACCATTACTATATGTAAGCACAGGTCAAAGTTTGTAACTTGTTGCCCCTCCCACGGGGACTGTGGGGGAGTAAGTCGTCCCCAAAGACATAATTATAAGGTTTTTTGACTACGCTGAATAAAATGGCTATCTCAGAATTTTGATCCGTTGACTTTGGGAAAATAATTAGCGTGGGAGGGGGCCTAGGTGCCCTCCAATTTTTTTGGTCACTTAAAAAGGGCACTAAAACTTTTTATTTCCGTTAGAATGAGCCCTCTTGCAACATTCTAGGACAACTGGGTCGATACGATCACCCCTGGGGGAAAAAAAACAACAACAAAAAAACAAAAAAACAAATAGCCTAAACACGCATCCGTGATCTGCCTTCTGGCAAAAAAAAATGCAAAATTCCACATTTTTGTAGATAGGAGCTCGAAACTTCTACAGTAGGGTTCTCTGATACGCTGAATCTGATGGTGTGATTTTCGTTAAGATTCTATGACTTTTAGGGGGCGTTTCCCCCTATTTTCTAAAATAACGCAAATTTTCTCAGGCTCGTTACTTTTGATGGGTAAAACTAAACTTGATGAAACTTATATATTTAAAACCAGCATTAAAATTCGATTCTTTTGATGTAGCTATTGGTATCAAAATTCCATTTTTTGAGTTTTGGTTACTATTGAGCCGGGTTGCTCCTTACTACAGTTCGTTACCACGAACTGTTTGATAAGTTTCATCAAGTTTGGTCTTACTTATCAAAAGTTACGAGCCTGAGAAAATTTGCCTTATTTTAGAAAATAGGTGTAAATAACCTCTAAAAGTCATAGAATCTTAACGAAAATCACACCATCCGATTCAACGTATCAGAGAACCCTCTTGGTGAAGTTTCAAGCTCTTTTCTACAAAAATGTGGAATTTTGTATTTTTTGCAAGAAGGCAGATCACGGATGCGTGTTTATTTGTTTGTTTGTTTGTTTATTCGTTTGTTTTTTTTTCCAGGGATGATCGTATCGACCCAATGGTCTTAGAATCTTGCGAGAGGGCTCATTCTAACGAAAACAATAAGTTCTAGTGCCCTTTTTAAGTGACCAAAAAAACTGGAGGGCACCTAGGCCCCCTCCCACGCTAATTATTTTCCCAAAGTCAACGGATCAAAATTCTGAGATATTCATTTTATTCATCGTAGTCGAAAAACCTTATAACTATGTCTTTGGGGACGACTTACTCCCCCACAGTCCCCAAGGGAGGGGCTACAAGTTACAAACTTTGACCAGTGCTTACATATAGTAATGGTTATTGGGAAGTGTACGGACGTTTTCAGGGGGATTTTTTGGTTGGAGGAGGGGTTGATAAGAGGGGAATATGCTGGGGGAACTTTTCATCGAGGATTTTGTCATGGGGGAAGAAAATTTCCATGAAGGGAGTGCTCGATTTTCTAGCATTATTCAAAAAAAAATAATGAAAAAATAAATACGAAAAGTTTTTTTCAACTGGAAGTATGGAGCAGCATTAAAACTTAAAACTAACAGAAATTATTACGCATATGAGGGGCTCACCTCCTCCTAATACCCCGCTCTTTACGCTAAAGTATTTTTGGTGATTTCAACTATTTATTCTACGGCTTTTGTGATTCAGGGGTCATTCTTTATGAATTGGGACAAAATTTAATCTTTAGTGTAAAGAGTGAGGTACTGACAAGGGGGTGAACCCCTCATATATGTAATAAAAACATTTCGTTACGTGAGCTAATTTATAAGTTACGTTTATCTTTTACTAATAAAAACATTCGTAAAAAATTAAAAGTTCTAGTTGCCTAGTTGCTCATTCGATCAAAAATATGATCATTATATCGATCATTTAGCCAAAAAATAAATAAAATAAACTTGCAAATTTCGTGTTAATTATTCCTCTGCAGAGAGCCAAAATCAAAACATGCATTGATTCAAAAACGTTCAGAAATTAAATATAAAAAAAGTATAAACAAGTTTTTTTAGCTGAAAGTAAGGATTGACATTAAAACTTAGATTGAACAGAAATTACTTCGTATATGAAAGGGGCTGCTTCCTCATCAACGCCCCGCTCTTTACGCTAAAGTTTTTTACTGTTTTAAAAATCAGAACTGAGAGAAAGAGTCAAACTTTATCGTAAAGAGCGGGGCGTTGATGTGAAGCAGCCCCTTTCATATACAAAGTAATTTTTCTTCGTTTTCAGTTTTAATGTTGCTCCTTACTTTCAGCTAAAAAAATTGTTTTTTTTATTTAATCTGTTAAAGTACCATATCGGACCATATCTGTTAAAGTGAATCGGAAGATTGCGTGTTGCAAAACGAAATGTCTACAAAAAATGAAAAAAAATATATATATATAATAATATAAAATATGAGGGGGCTCCCCATGCCCCCTCAGCCATCCTTGTTTCTCATCTCCTCCTTTACTTTGGTATAAATTGATTTCCACTATTGTATGTTTTATGAGTTTTCCGATTGCTACTGTTGCAATGTCACTAATATATGTTTGCTCACGTAAGATAGCTGTTGGACTAATATAAATTCCCAACCTTGCAGAAATTAAGTCTTTTCCATTTTAGCTAAGTAATTTACTCCTTTTGTTCTTCAAGACAAAAATATCCCGAACAACAACAGCAAAAAACAGAAACAAATGATTCTTCATAAAAAGGCTTGAAAAGCCCCAATATTTTTTTAAACTTTCCAAAACTCGGCTGCTTAAGTTCTTTGTTTAAGGAAGTCCTAAATTACATTAAGAAACTTTGAACTATTGGGGTAACTGCAACTTAAAAGTGAGCACTTCTTTTAAGAATAATAATAAAAAAGGAATCAATTGATGGTGATTCCCTCAAAGAATGGCAAAAGAATCAAATGTAATCTATCTATCTATGTAAAAATAAGTTGTATGTCTGTTACACTATCTTCTATATATATCAAAACTAGCTGTTGGGTTATATATATATATATATATATATATATATATATATATATATATATATATATATATATATATATATATATATATATATATATATATATATATATCTATATATATAAAAATAAGTTGTCTGTCTGTGGATGTGTGGATGGATGTGTCAGGTGACGTCACCTGAAAAAACTGGATCAGGTGACGTCAAAACTGAAAAAACTAAAAAAAGGCAAAAACTACAAAAAAAACTAAAAACTAATAAAAAAAATAAAAAAGCTAAAAAACTAAAAAAACTATAAAGGTAAAAACCAATAAAAAACTAAAAAAAAAACTGAAAAAACTAAAAAAAGGCAAAAACTACAAAAAAAAACTAAAAACTAATAAAAAAAGTAAAAAAGCTAAAAAACTAAAAAAACTAAAAAAACTAAAAAAAGGTAAAAAACTAAAAAAAATAAAAAATAAAAAAAAACTAAAAAAAAGGAAAAAACTGAAAAATAAGCTAAAATAAAGGTAAAAACCAATAAAAAACTAAAAAGAAAAAAAGGAAAAAACTAATAAATGACGACACTCAAAGAGAAAGCGACCAGGACAAAAGGAATGTTCGATTAGCAATCAACAAAGCACCGGGACACAGGGAGTATAAATGACGACCAGGACATAAGTAAAAAAAAAAAACTATCTATATATATAAAAATAAGTTGTCAAACTAAAAAAAGGCAAAAACTACAAAAAAAACTAAAAACTAATAAAAAAGCTAAAAAACTAAAAAAACTAAAAAAAAGGCAAAAACTACAAAAAAAACTAAAAACTAATAAAAAAATAAAAAAGCTAAAAAACTAAAAAAACTAAAAAAACTAAAAAAAGGTAAAAAACTAAAAAAACTAAAAACTAAAAAAAACTAAAAAAAAGGAAAAAACTGAAAAATAAGCTAAAATAAAGGTAAAAACATATAAAAAACTAAAAAAAAAACTGAAAAAACTAAAAAAAGGCAAAAACTACAAAAAAACTAAAAACTAATAAAAAAAGTAAAAAAGCTAAAAAACTAAAAAAACTAAAAAAACTAAAAAAAGGTAAAAAACTAAAAAAAATAAAAAATAAAAAAAAACTAAAAAAAAAGGAAAAAACTGAAAAATAAGCTAACATAAAGGTAAAAACCAATAAAAACTAAAAAGAAAAAAAGGAAAAAACTAAAAAAAAATTTCATCTAAAAAACTAAAAAAAACTAAAAAAGGTAAAAACTAAAAGAACTAAAAAAGAAAAAAATAAATGACGACACTCAAAGAGAAAGCGACCAGGACAAAAGGAATGTTCGATTAGCAATCAACAAAGCACCGGGACATAGGGAGTATAAATGACGACCAGGACATAAGTAAAAAAAAAATTAACAAAACTAAAAAGAAGGTAAAAACTACAAAAAAACTAAAAAGAAAAAAAACTAAAAACTAATAAAAAAACTAAAAAATCTAAAAATCTAAATAAACTAAAAAAAAAAAAAAAGGAAAAAAATAAAGGAGAAAAACAAAACTAAAAAACGAATGTATATACAGACCGGTACACCGGGATACAAATGACGACCGGGACACAGGGAATATAAATGACGACCGGGACACAGGGACACAACTACAACGGGGACACCGGGGGAAACAGGGGGATATAAATGACGACCGGGACAAAAAAACTAAAAAGGAAAAAAAAACTAAAAACTAATAAAAAAACTAAAAAATCTAAAAATCTAAATAAGCTAAAAAAGAAAAAAAAAGGAAAAAAATAAAGGAGAAAAACAAAACTAAAAAACGAATGTATATACAGACCGGGACACCGGGATACAAATGACGACCGGGACACAGGGAATATAAATGACGACCGGGACACAGGGACACAACTACAACGGGGACACCGGAGGAAACAGGGGGATGTAAATGACGACCGGGACACCGGGACAGGGAATGGTCGATTAGCAATCACCATCAACAAAGCTCAAGGGCAATCATTAGAATCATGAGGTATAGATCTGAATACAGATTGTTTTCCCATGGACCATTATATGTTGCATGTTCAAGAGTCGGTAAACCTGACAATCTATTTATATGCAAAGACAATGGGACAGCAAAGAATGTTGTATATTCGCAAGTTTTACGTAGTTAAAACCATATATATATATATCTATCTATATTCACAGGTGGGACATAGGGACACAACTACAATGGCGCGTAACTATTATGGCGCGTAACGACTTACGCGCGCGGGGGGGCTTGGGGGGGGCGCGAAGCGCCCCCACCAACTAGGTGTTGGGGTGGCGCGAAGCGCCACCCCAACAGCTAGTATATATATATATATATATATATAACCCAACAGCTAGTTTTGATATATATATATATATATATATATATATATATATATATATATATATATATATATATATATATATACTAGCTGTTGGGGTGGCGCTTCGCGCCACCCCAACACCTAGTTGGTGGGGGCGCTTCGCGCCCCCCCCCAAGCCCCCCCGCGCGCGTAAGTCGTTACGCGCCATATTAGTTACGTGCCATTGTAGTTGTGTCCCTATGTCCCACCTGTGAATATAGATAGATAGATATATATATATATATATATATATATATATATATATATATATATATATATATATATATATATATATATATATATATATATATATATATGTTTTTAACTACGTAAAACTTGCGAATATACAACATTCTTTGCTGTCCCATTGTCTGTGCATATAAATAGATTGTCAGGTTTACCGACTCTTGAACATGCAACATATAATGGTCCATGGGAAAACAATCCGTATTCAGATCTATACCTCATGATTCTAATGATTGCCCTTGAGCTTTGTTGATGGTGATTGCTAATCGACCATTCCCTGAGTCGCCATCGTCATTTATATATCCCCCTGTGCACCCCGGCGTCCCCTTTGTAGTTATGTCCCTGTGTCCCGGTCGTCATTTATATTCCCTGTGTCCCGGTCGTCATTTGTGTCCCGGTGTTCCAGTCTGTGATTTCTCTTTGAGTGTCCCGGGCGTCATTTATATTCCTTGTGTCCCGGTGTCCCGGTCGTCATTTATATCCCCCTGTGCCCCCCGGTGTCCCCATTGTAGTTGTGTCCCTGTGTCCCGGTCGTCATTTATATTCCCATTGTCCCGGTCGTCATTTGTATCCCGGTGTCCCGGTCTGTATATACATTCGTTTTTTAGTTTTGTTTTTCTCCTTTATTTTTTTCCTTTTTTCTTTTTTTTCTTTTTTAGTTTATTTAGATTTTTAGATTTTTTAGTTTTTTTATTAGTTTTTAGTTTTTTTGTAGTTTTTTATATTTATTAATATTTTTTTAGTTTTCTTTTTCTCTTGTTTTTCAGTTTTTTCCTTTTTTTTAGTTTTTTCTTTTTTAGTTTTTAGTTTTTTTTTGTTTTTTACCTTTTTTTAGTTTTTTTAGTTTTTTTAGTTTTTTAGCTTTTTTAGTTTTTTTATTAGTTTTTAGTTTTTTTTTAGTTTTTGCCTTTTTTCAGTTTTTTTTTAGTTTTTAGTTTTTTACCTTTTTTTTAGCTTTTTTAGTTTTTTTTCTTTTTTAGTTTTTTTTCTTTTTAGTTTTTTTTTGTAGTTTTTACCTTTTTTAGTTTTTTTTCTTCTTTTGTATTAGTGTGAAATAATTCAGACGTCATATGCGGACAAACACGACGTCACTCGACAGACAGACAGACAGACATAACCCACAAACAACTTATTTTTATATATATTTATTCATATTTTTTTAGTTTTCTTTTTCTCTTTTATTTTTCAGTTTTTTCTTTTTTTTAGTTTTTTTCTTTTTTAGTTTTTAGTTTTTTTTAGTTTTTTACCTTTTTTTAGTTTTTTTTAGTTTTTTTAGTTTTTTAGTTTTTTTATTAGTTTTTATTTTTTTTGTAGTTTTTGCCTTTTTTTATTTTTTTCAGTTTTTTTTTAGTTATTAGATTTTTACCTTTTTTTAGTTTTTTTTAGTTTTTTAGCTTTTTTATTTTTTTTTTCTTTTTAGTTTTTTTTGTAGTTTTTACCTTTTTTAGTTTTTTTCTTCTTTTGCATTAGTGTGAAATAATTCAGACGTCATATGCGGACAAACATGACGTCACCTGATCCATCCACAGATCCACACACAGACAACTTATTTTTATATATATAGATATATATATATATATATATATATATATATATATATATATATATATATATATATATATATATATATATATATATATATATATATATATATATATATATGATTTTAACTACGTAAAACTTGCGAATATACAACATTCTTCGCTGCTGTACATATAAATAGATTGTCAGGTTACCGACTCTTGGACATGCAACATATAATTTTCCATAGGAAAAACATTGAGCTTTGTTGATGGTTATTGCTAATCAAACATTCCCTGTGTCCCCATCGTCATTTATATATCCCCTTGTGCCCCCCGGCGTCCCCGTTGTAGTTGTGTCCCTGTGTCCCAGTCATCATTTATAGTCGACAAACATGACGTCAGTCGACACACAAACATGACTTCAGTCAACACACACGTCCCAGTCGCCATTTGTGTCCCGGTTTCCCAGTCTGTAATTTCTCTCTGAGTGTCCCGGTCGTCATTTATGTTCCCTGTGTCCCGGTCTGTATATACATTCGTTTTGAATTAGTATATGATGAAATAATTTTTTTTCTTTTTAGTTTATTTGTTGGTTTTTACCTTTTTTTAATTTTTTTCCTTTTTTTCTTTTTAGTTTTTTTGTTGGTTTTTACCTTTTTTTAACTTTTTTTTCTCTTTAGTTTTTTTTTGTAGTTTTTACCTTTTTTTAGTTTTTTTTATTTTTATTTTTAATTTTTTAGTTTTCTCCTTTATTTTTCAGTTTCTTTCGTTTTTTTATTTTTTTTTCTTTTTCAGTTTTTAGTTTTTTTAGTTTTTTATTAGTTTTTAGCTTTTTTTTCTTTTTAGTTTTTTTTGTAGTTTTTATTTTTTTTATTTTTTTTTCTTTTTTTTTGTAGTTTTTGCCTTTTTTAGTTTTTTTCTTCTTTTGTATTGATGCTAAAGCCAAGGTTCGAGCCTGGAACCTCTCGGACCTAGAACCTGGAACATAACGCTTTACCAACTCAGCTACTTCGGCTTGAATACATTTACCTTATTTAGTATTTTATTTTTTTTTAGTATTCTTTTTCTCTTTTATTTTTCAGTTTTTTTCCTTCTTTTAGTTTTTTTCTTTTTCAGTTTTTAGTTTTTTTAGTTTTTTTTATTAGTTTTTTTCTTTTTATTTTTTTTTTGTAGTTTTTACCTTTTTTTTAGTTTTTTTTCTTTTAAAGTTTTTAGTTTTTTACCTTTTTTTAGTTTTTTTTAATTTTTTTTTAGTTTTTTTTAGCTTTTTTAGTTTCTTTAGTATTTTTGTGTTGCAAGAGCAATACTTTGGTTTTGTCCCGTTTTTTTTTTTTTTTGCTATGCCGTCTATCTTAGCTTATTCCTGGAAACTGGTAAGAGTCTAACCTGTGCGGTTTTTACGGAAAGTGTGGACCTCAGGCTGGATTGATGAATATGACATTACATTTTGGAAAGCTCCGTAGAACTCTTGCCTGGGGTCAAAAAGGATGGTTTTTGCTTGTTCTCGAGCCAGAGCCTATGGTGTGCGAAGTGAAGTGGAGTTGTATAGCCTGTGTCAAAAAGGAGTATCTGAAGTTGTGCAGCCAAGCTTTTGTTTCATCAAATCATGTTTCTGCTTCTAGGAGGCAAGCAGACAGGCACCAATTTCAAATTGAAGATGGACTAAAATCTATAAGTGTTAAATATATGCGGCAGTTCCCCGGCCCCACAGCCAATATATCTTCTTTGAGTGATAAATAGAAAAATTTACAGAAACAAAAAAGTGCGATTTTCCTAAGGGTCCGAAAGTGCTGTCATCTATTGTTTCTACCCATTTCTGTTCGTGATTTCAGCTGACTTTACCATTCTATTTTTTCTACTTGGGATTGCAATAGAGAAATGGTATCAGATATGCCTCTTAAACTTTAAAAGTTTTCTCATTGCTAATGAAATTAGAGCTTATCCTTTGCTCCTTTTTAAGTGGTGGTGTTAGAAAGTTGGCCTCCGGCAAAAAAAGTCAACTTTTGAACTAAGATAGATAGAATTTTTTTTTAACGGCAATCGATAGCTCTTGATGAGCTGATCAAAGTGCATGTCATTCATATTTTGATACAAAAATTCCTTTATGAGATATACTAGTTTGAAAGTTTCAAGGGGTTGATAACTTCAGTAATAGGGTACACACTGAAACCAAAAATAAGCCGATACCAATTGTGAGACATGTAGGGGAGCTGTAAGGAAAGGTCTGCTGTTAGCTCATAATCATCTTCGGCAGTGAGGGGTTTGCAAATTTTGATATTTGATGTACCTATTATTTGTTTCTAGTATATTTGATGATAAGACCGAGTTGGTTCCAGTAGTAAGACATGTAGGGGACTTGTAAGTAATAATCGTCTGTTAGACTACAATCATCTTTAGTGAAGAGAGGTTTGTAACTTTTGCTAGTTGGTGTAGCCTACCCAAACTCACTGTAACCTAGAATTAAGTGTTTACGCAACGGGTACAAACGATAACGTAAAACGACGAGGCAGCTTCGTAATAATTTAATAGAGTGTCATTTATGGTATTTTGATTCTGAAAATTCACAGATAGCTTTATAATACCAACTAGATTATATAAGATATTGTTCTAAGTTTTGATCCGTCACGATGTTTACGATTGAAAAGGATAAAGTTCAACTGGCTGCAAAGTCAATTGAGTCCCTTCTTTCGATATTCTTTTGTTATTGTTGTTTTTTCACGCTGAGGAATAGCCTTTGATCATATGGTTAATAATCGTGTTCTTCTTTGAATATAACGTTTTAAAAGCTTCGATAGGCTGACAACTTCAGCGTTTAACCGATGGCAAACAAACAAAACCAAAGTGTTGCTCTCGCACTTTATTCGGCGAAGCCGGACAAAGGTTGCTGCAACACTTCACGTTGCTCAGGCAACGTAGGTCTAGTCTTTTTAGTTTTTTTATTCCCTGTGTCCCGGTCTGTATATACATTCGTTTTTGAATTGGTATATAATGAAAAAATTTTTTGTTTTTTTCATTTTTTTCTTTTTAGTTTTTTTTTGGTTTTTACCTCTTTTTTTTAGCTTTTTTAGTTTTTTCATTTTTCCATTTTCTTTTTAGTTTTTTTTTGTAGTTTTTACCTTTTTTAGTTTATCAGTGATTTCAACTTTTGCCGGAAGACACGGGCCGTAATGTCATTTCTATGAACCGCCGATTGTCCTTGAAGTAAAAGCTGCTGTATCTCGTCCCAAGATTGATTACATAAATAAATCTGGACGACCATAGAGACGAACATACCCAATAGCATCTTGAGCATATTCATGCATATGACGGGGACTACCAGCATATGACGAAGGTAAAATCGTTAATCTTCCAACGTTTGTGGTATTACCGTCATTTACAACTGCATCTCGCAAATGAATGTATTGTTCAGAGCGGAGCTTGGTCTGATTCAAACGGATAAATAGCAAACGTTCTGATTCAATTTTTGCATACATATCAACGACGTATTGGTGAAACAATTGACGGCATTTTAAAATATAATTGTCTTCATCCTGCCGAATCATTAGTCTATAGGAATAATAATGCATTGCACTGCATTTCTTATTCATTTCGTTGTTAGTGGCTGGATTTATCAATTTAATATTAAAGTGATAACCGTCGGCTCCATCCCAAAAAATGATAGGATATTGTAGGGCATCGTAGCATCGATGAGTTTCAGCAATTCTTACCAACTGAGTGTTTCGCTTATGAAGAATAATATCTCGAGGTAAAAACTGATCACCGAGCATAACGATTCCCACTTCGTCGATAGTTGGAGCATTGTATCTAAGCACATGTTGGCCAGGAGGCGTTTTGTCAGCGGAAATAACAATTTTATGCGTATCAGTAGGCATCAAATCGATGGCTGTTTTGAACAGACGCACTAAATTATTATTTTCGTGGAAAAGATGTTGCAATTGGGAAACGATTGTCCTTTCAACGTCGGGAGAAATTTCGCAACGTACATTCAATTCAGAATTTCTATCACTGATGAAGTACACAATTGTAAAAATTTATGATTCTCGCCTGAGAATGGTAGAAGGGACCCTGCTTTATGATAAATTTGCACTTTTACTTTGAAAGTAGGCATATATTGATCTGGATTTTTGATTTGGGCACCAAACGACGTCATTTGGAAACATGAGTTATATTTTCTGATCTGTGATAAAAAAAAAAACGCTTAGATTCTGACGTAGTTCCAGTAAGCAAAGTCTTCAATGGCTCTGGTGGTGCAGCCAATAGAGGAAGTTTAACTTTTCATGAGGCGCAACACATTCCCATTGGTTCACCATTGAATTTCAAGGCCTTGCAATAGGGACAAATTTTAGACATAGTCCCGACTGGAACACATCTACTATAATCATCGACTGGGCTGTACCTGAATGCCATGCGATAATTTTCACGTTGCTCTTGTGATTCCTCGGCACGCTTTCTTTTGGCATTATCTCTTGAAGCCGCAAGCCTGTTTTCAAGTTGCTCTTGTGATTCCTCGGCACGCCTTATTTTTTCACTATCTCTTTTAGCAGCAAGTCTGGTTTCGCGTTGCTCTGGTGATTCCTCGGCACGCTTTCTTTTCTTACTTTCTCTATCAGCCGCAAGCCTGTTTTCTTGCTGTTCTTGTGATTCCTCGGCACGCTTTCTTTTCTTACTTTCTCTATCCGCCGCAAGTTTTTTGGCATAGACTCTTTGAGCAGCTCTTTGAGCACTTTCAACATAATTATTCCAAGTAGACATCTTCTAATTTTTACTAATTCGTGACGAGTTGAAGTCACGCGTTGAATAGCAGGAACCTAACAAAAAACAAAACTAATTATAAAATTTTCAGGTAATTTTCTATTTTGAAATAAAAACTAAAAATTATTGCTCAGACAACATAAATATTTTTGATGTTTACATAATAGCTTTAGTGGTTCTGGACTGAAAACTAAATATGCTAATCAAATTGGGAATTGCAATCTTTTAAGTTGAAAAGGCAAATCCACTGGAATCATGAGAAGGCGAGGAATAAGAAAAGCCTCACCCTCAAAAGGCCCTGTCAAGATTGTTGCCTTTATTACGTTACCAACACCACGTTCACTATCTTTGAGCGTCCCGGTCGTCATTTATATGTCCGGTCGTCGTTTGTGTCCCGCTGTCCCAGTCAGTAATTTCTCTTTGAGTGTCCCGGTCGTCATTTATATTCCCTGTGTCCCGGTCGTCATTTGTGTCCCGGTGTCCCGGTCTGTAATTTCATCAGTCGACAAACATGACGTCAGACAACAAACAACTTCATGACGACATACAGCTCAATCCTTATAATGACGTCAGTTGACAAACATGACGTCATTCGACACACAAACATGAAGTCAGTCGACAGACACACAAACAACTTATTTTTATATATGTAGAAGATATATATACAAGCCCCCACCGCGCTCGTAAGTCGTTACGCACCATATTAGTTACGCACCATTGTAGTTGTGTTTCTATGTCCCGGTCAGAAAATTTCTTTTGCGCCAAAAACTAATCCATGCCCTGAAAATTTCTTTTCTGCCAAAAACTAATCCATGCTACCCCCGCCCCTCCTTAGGTAGTGCTCATTTTCACATTTAGCATTTCTCTTGTATTGACTAATTCAGTTTTAAGGAACACATTTGTATCTGTGCTTTTCCTATATAACAAAATGTTCCAGGAAAGTCTAAAAGGATTTGTTAATAGCAAGCATAATTACATGTGAAGAAAAAAGATCTTGACCAGACATCGCAACCATCTTGAGGTTTTCGCTCTTGTAATGTATTTAGCCAGTCTTCAAAATTTATTCTTTTATAAATTTTTTAGTTCGGAAAAACATATTGTCTATTGTCTGCAAATGATTGACTTTCCTTTTCTTCTCTAGATAATGAAGTAGCTGGGCAGTAAATTTCGGAACTGTATAAGCCTGTTCTCTGCTGCATTCGTCTTTTTGTGTATAGACGCTTATTTTTACATAAAAAGACAGTGCAGCAGAACTGGTTACTTATAATTTTAAAGTTTAAATAAAAAAAAAACAAGGGTTCTAAACCTCAAGTTAAATAGAATCTCAGTAAAATTCGCGTATATTTTTTTTGCTCCCCTTTTTATGTTTTACTAAAAAAATAGAACCCTTAAAAATTTTTTTAATCAATTTTCTTTTTTGCTCATCCTTCACCTAACGAATTTACTGCTCATTGAAGCTGTGCAATTATGTGGCCTCTGCTCCTGCCAAAGAACCTCTTCCTGACTCAACATACAAGAACATTTTTTTATTTTATATTTTAATATAAATTTAATCAATAAAATATTGTTTCTTTGTATTCTTGCAAACTGCTTGTTGTTCTTAGAGCCAGGGATATTTCATAGGGACGGAGTTTTTATTTATTTTAAATAAATTTTATTTATTTAGTGCCGAAGATTTGGACGACCAAGAAGATGGGAAGTATTCTTCTTCCCAAGAAGATGGGAAGTCGGTTTACAGTGAGAAGCTGAATATGTTCCATGCTCTTTTTATCTGAAACATATTTAGCTTCTCATTGTAAACTGACTTACCGTATATACTTATCGATAAGACAAACAGCACATCCTTACCTTTACACAACCACCAGGTGGTTGTTCCGTCTCTGGTCCGTCTCGTCTCTGGTTTTAGTCTCAATACCTTCTATAGGTCCTATAGAGGTATTGAGACTAAAACCAGAGACAGACGATTGTCAAATCAAATTTGATAATTTGACAATAATGTCAAAGTTGGTATTATTGTTTGAACTAATGCCAATTTTGACATTTTTGTCCGAGACGATGGATTTACGGTATTAAGACTTATAAAAATGTAACTGAAGGCTACCATTATGTGTCTATTACGGCAAAAAGAATCAGCGACGATATGGTATGCACGCTACTTTTCTTATGCACGCTAATTACTTTAGATACGGATAATTAAGATATATATTTGATTTTTGCAGTCACAGCCTGCACAAACATCAACTTGTGTGCTGTGAAGAAAGTTCAAGCGCACAGTATTTTTTTTCAAATTATTTTGAATGAATCCGCCTATCTCCTTCCTTCCTGCTCTTCTTAAATTCCTATTTTAGTACATTTTTGTTTCTTCAGCCATTATTTTAGCTTTTTTCAAATAAATAAAATGTAATATTGAATAACAAAATAAAATTTTAGTACATTATTAAGGATTGAATGCTAGAAATATGAAAACTTAGACTTAGAACTATTACTCTTTGAAAAACATATGAAAAACGTGGCTTTTGTAATTGTTGTATTTTAATATTATAATAAATATTGTAATAGTGAAGATTGGGTATTAAAACTCAAAATCTAAGAACAACAATTAAATTGTGAGACTAATAAATTGTTTTGTTTCACAAAGGTTTTACTTGAATAAATAATAAATTTAGAGCCTTAGAATCAAGAAATTTTGAAGAAAAATTTAATTTTTCGCAATAGAAAGGGTCTTCCCATTATAATTCAAAAGTTAGTTTTGTTTCTAAGCAATAGAGCAGATTTCAAATAAGTCTTATATTGAAAAGGTTGGAATGTACTTTCAATTTTTCCAAAAACATTTAAACAGCTTTTCGATTGTTTTGTGGTAAAGATCTCCAAAATTCTATAAGTAGCTTTAAAATAAAATAAATAAAAAAACTAGCTTTTTTAACTGAAAGCAAGGAGCGACATTAAAACTTAAAACGAACAGAAATTACTCCGTGTATGAAAGGGGCTGTTCCCTTTTCAACATCCCGCTCTATACGCTTAAAGTTGACTCTTTCTCTCAATTCTATTTTATTAAACAGTAAAAAACTTCAGCGTAACGAGCAGGGTGTTGAGAAGGGAACAGCCCCTTTCATGCACGGAGTAACTTCTGTTCGTTTTAAGTTTTAATGTCGCTCCTTACTTTCAGTTAAAAAAACAGTTTTTTTTATTTGATTTCTGAATGTTTTTGAATTAATGCATGTTTGATTTTGGCTCTCCGCACATAAATTATTAAAATAAAATTTGCATATTAATTCTTTTTTGGCTAAATGGCTTTCTCGTAGTTTTGATCAGATGATTTTGAGAAATAAGGGGTGGCGAAGGAGGCCTAGTTGCCCTCCAATTTTTCGTTTACTTAAAAAGGCAACTAGAACTTTTAATGTTTAGCGAACGTTTTTATTAGTAAAAAATATAAGTAACTTAAGAATTAACTTACGTAACAAACTTTTATATTATTATATTTTTATTATGTATATGGGGGTTTGTCCTCTCGTTAATACCTCGCTCTTTACACTAAAGCTTAAGTTTTGTCCCAATTCCTTAAGAATGACCCCTGAATCAGAAAGGCCGTAGAATAAATAGTTGAAATTACTAAAGATACTTTAGCGTAAAGAGTGAGGTATTAGTGACGTGTGATTATTGGCACGAGTATTTTGGATGCTCGGATATTTGGATATTTTTTAACAGTACGGTGAAGAAATCAATTAGCAGGTCTGTAAACTACAATTGATAAATTTGAGCTACAGATAATGGCTAAATTTAGTATTCATGATCTGGCTCTAGCAAAGTTTCGAGGATTCCCCGATTGACCAGTTCGTATTATTGAGGTTTTGGATCCAAAGACTGCGAACTCAAAGTCGAAAGTCTTTAAGTATCTGTTTTTTTGCTACGGATCACATGACAACCAGTTTGTTCTCGAGTCACAGCTTATGCAGTTTGAAGCAAATAAGGCTGGAGCTATGAAATCTACTAGCAAGGGTGTAAAGGGAGCATTTGATGATTTTGTTCATCAACCGAACATTTATATAGAACTTTGCAAAGAGAAGCTAAAAACTCAAATTCCAATTCCTGGGCAACAAACTATAGCGGGAACGTCGGCTATTATTACTCGTATTTCCGCGACAGAACAGGAAATCCAAAGTGTGATGGAAAATCTTGCTAAAAAAATAGACGAGAAGCTGGATGAAAAACTAGTGGCCACTGCTGCTGGTAGGTAGTCTCTATCCAGTGACACTTTGCATGCCATAAAAGCTCAGAGTTCAGCTATCGTTAGTGAGGTTTATTCAGCATTGATTGTTGAGTTTGAACCGAAATTCCAAGCCCTCAGTAACGAGCTAAAATTTCTAAGAAATCAAATAATATTTCTTGAGGAGAGAGTTAAGAATGCAGAGCAGAAACTAGATATGTATGATCAGGACTTAAGGCTAGATAGTCTTCTTTACAACGTTATCAAACAGCCTCCAAGTAGTGACTTAAAGTCTGTAATCGGGGGTGTGATTCGCAATAAAATGGAAATATCTGAAGTGTCTGATGGCGATATTGTGGAAGTGAGAAGATTTAAAATAAACAGTTATACAACTCGTCAAGATGCCATAGCTCCGGTCCTAGTCAAATTCAGGTCGAAAGAAATTGCCCAAAAAGTTTTTAAGCTTAAGTCGAAACTAGTGCGCACTGGTATATTTGTATCAGAAAATTTAACAAAGCAGAGACGGGACATTCTAAACCTAGCACGTGAAAAATACGGTAATAAACAAGTGTGGTTTGATCAAGGTCGCGTTTATATACGCCTTGCGAGTGATGCTTTCCCCCGTCGCCTATGGTCGTTGCAATATGTCGCTTAGATTTTTTTTTTTTTTTCCAAAAGGAATCAGCACAGTTTATATTGTTCTTATTTCTTGATAATTAGTTTTGCCGTTACACCGGAAGGATTGGTTGGATGAATTAGAAAATAATGCTTTAGATGTTAATGAAATTTTAGAGTGTAAAATTGCTCAAGATAGTGCTGTAAAATGCCTTGAGCCTGTAAGAAAAAGTCAGTATGTATCATTTGAATTTCCAATACAGAAAGAAAATAAGAGTTTTCGTGTGTCTCAATGGAATTGCCATGTTACGTCATCGTCTGAGGATATTGAAAATTTTTTGTCTGCTATGAATAGTAGTATTGATGTATAAGGTATTTGTGAAACGTTTTTATCTATGCACAGCTGTCTCTCGTCTTACATTTTTCCAGGTTACCAAATGATTTCGAAGGTTAGAAATCGGATGAGACAAGGAGGTTTGTCTTTTTTGTTGAAAAATGGAATAAAATTTGAAGAAAGGGATGATTTATGCCTTTGGATTGAAGGGAAGGTGGAAATTTTTTCTGTGGAAATTTTATTTGTTGAGAATAAAAAGATAGTAATTTGTTTGGTTTATAAGCCACCTAGCACTCCCTCGGTTGAGTTCCTTGATTCATTTGATGATTATTTATGTAAACTTCTGTCTGTAAAAAATGAATGCATACAATTTTGATTTGTTATGTTTGAATAGCTATAATTTTGAGTTTTTTAACTTGATGTTATCGCATGGTTATTTTCCAATGAATCGCCTTCCTTCTAGAATAACTGAACATTCTGCTACTCTTATTGATAATGTGTTTCTCCCTTCAAATTTAGTTCCTGATTCTTATTGTAATATCATGATCCATCCGGGATCTGATCATCTTCCTGTTTCATGTACGATAAAGCAACGGAGCCCGACTTACGAAAAGTCTAGGTGTAAACTTATAAGAGATCTTCAGCCGGCAAATTTACATGAGTTCCGTGAACAAATAAGTGTGATATCGTGGGAGAAAGTGTATGAAGAACCGGATCCCTCGCCTGCCCTCGACAACTTTCTTGGGATAATTACTCCGATATTTGAGTGCTTGTCCCTTGAAACTTACTAGGAAAAAAGAACGAGATATCCCCCGAAAACCCTGGATTGATGATGAAGTTGTTGAAGCTATAAATGCTCGTAACGCTTGCTTCTTTAAAAGTTTAAATGACTCATCTGAAGAAAGTAAAAATGAATATATTCGTCAACGAAATTTAGTGAATAAGTTAAGACGTTCTAAAAAAAAAATATTACATCGAAAAATTTAATGAACAAAAAGGTGATATGTGGGGCACTTGGCAGACCATTAACGGCGTGATTAAAGGCACAGGTAAACATTATGGCCTCATAAATGCTATCACTGTCGAGGGTGTTACAGTCACTGATAAGCAGCAGATTGCTGACGAGTTTGGTAAATTCTTCTCTGATATTGGAAGTAGAATCAGGGAAGACACTTCTCACGGAGACCCAGCGAAAAGTGACACGCTCTTTGAAGATAATCGAGGTGAACATCATAAATTTCAATTTGAAAAGGCGTCAATTGAAGAATTAACAAAAATTGCGAAGAATTTAAAAAATACTGCTGGTATTGACGGTTTGAATCTGAAAGCATTCAAAGTACTTTCAGTGTATCTACTACCATGTCTTCTCTATCTCGTTAACCTGTCACTTGAAGTCGGCCAATTCCCTGAAGCGCTTAAGCAAGTAAAGGTCCAGCCACTGTTCAAATCAGGCAATAAGCAAGATATGACGAACTATCGACCTATAAGCTTGTTACCACTATTCTCAAAGATATACGAGAAAATAGTACATCGACAGCTCTATGAATAATTAGACAAGCTCGGAATATTAAGTGAGTCACAGTTCGGTTTCAGAACTAAACATTCAACTGTTCATGCGGCATACCATCTAATTGAGTGCGTTAATAGTGCCCTAGAAAGGAATCTTATCACTCTTACTGTGTTCATAGATTTTAAAAAAGCATTTGATACCGTTGATTTTAATCTTTTATTAATTAGGCTAGCTTGTTTGGGAGTCCGTGAGAAGTGTTTGGATTGGTTTAGGTCTTACTTACATGGTAGGTCCATCAAAGTTATGATAGATGATTTGGTAGGGAAACCCTTCAATGTGAATTGTGGAGTACCCCAAGGTTCGGTATTAGGACCTTTACTGTTTCTTATATACGTGGATCCAATGCGTTTTTACCTTCCTGGTGCCGTAGTTACATCATTTGCAGATGACACAGCGCTTACAGTGATTGGGGAATCTGTCGAAGATCTTATAGAGATAACTAATGTAGCTTTGGAGAATTTATCTCAGTTCATAAAGCATAGTTTTCTTGCAGTGAATATTGAGAAGACTAATTATATGATATTTAGTCGTATTGGTAAAGTTGTAAATAATTGTCATAGTATTCTTTTACAAGGTGTTTCCATTAGTCAGGTTTTTCAATGTAGATATCTAGGATTTTATTTTGATGTAAATTTTAGTTGGATTCATCATTGCAAAGTTTTATCTTCAAAATTGGAACGCGGAGTTGGTATTTTAAGAAGATTTTATATTTTTTTCCTCTACCTGTCCTGAAAGCAATTTATTTTTCCATTGTCCATCCTTATTTAGTGTATGGTTGTTCATTGTATGCAAGCAATTTTTCTAGTCCTGTAAAAAGGGTCCAGATTATGCAGAATAAGGCAATTAGAAGTTTGGGTGAGTATCTTGCGTGTGGTAGTACTAGAGATTGTTTTAGAGATTTAGATATTTTGAATATTGATTTTATTAAATCTCAGCAGATTTTAATTTTTGTATACCAGGTTTTAAATGGATTGTCTCCTCAATATTTTAGAAGTTTTTATCGATATAATTCAAATTATCACGATTATTCTACTAGGAGCTCTGATCAGCTGACTAGTGAAATCAGGCATACAAGGCGATCTGGGTTTATGATTAAACATTTAGGTGTTGTTATTTGGAACTCAGTTCCAGAGAGTGTTAGGTGTTCTGAAAACCTTATGTTATTTAAAGTAAGAATAAAAAATTATTTTTTGAATAAATTATAAATTATATTGGTTAAAATTTTATTCCTTTTTTTTTCTATTTTTTATGATCAGAAATGGTTGTTTAGAGATTGTATAGTGTTTCGTCTGTTGTTTTTTTTTGCGTATTTCTTTGATTTTGAATGAATAGTTATCATTTATTTGTTGTAGTTTTGCTGCTGAACAGGGACATTTTAGGTCCCTAAATTGAGCAGCACATTATTGATTGTAAGTGCAATTTTAGTAATTTTTAATATAAACGCATACCTACCTACCTACCCACTTTCAATTGAAAAAACTTTTCCTGTTTATTTTTTCATTGTTTTTCTTTTATAGTAATGCTAGAAAATCCTACGTCCTTTTCATTGAATTTCTCTTCCCCCGTGAAATATTCCTCCAAGAATAGATCCTCTCACATAGCCCCCTCCCCTCAACCCCCCAAACCAAAAAAGTCCCTCCTGAAAATGTCTTTACACTTCGCAATAACCATTACTGTATGTAAACAATGGTCAAAGTTTATAACTTGCAGCCCCTCCCCCGGGGGCTGTAGGGGAGTAAGTCATCCCCAAAGACCTAGTTATTATGGTTTTTGACTATGGTGAACAAAATGGCTATCTCAAAATTTTGATTTGTTGACTTTGGGTAAAAAATGAGCGTCGGAGGGGGCCTAGGTGCCCTCCAGTTTTTGGTAACTTAAAAAGGGCACCAGAACTTTTCAATTCCGTTAGAATGAGCGCTTTTGCGACATTCTAGGATCGCTTGGTCGATATGATGACCCCTAAAAAAAAAAATTCAATAAATAAACACGCGCACCCGTGATCTGTCTTCTGGCAAATAAATACGAAATTCCACATTTTTGTAGATAGAAGGTTGAAATTTTTTCAACGGGGTTCTCTAATACGCTGAATGCGATGGAGTGATTTTTGTTAAGATTCTTTGACTTTTAGGGGGTATTCCTTCTATTTTCCAAAATAAGACAAATTTTCACTGGCTCGTAACTTTTGATGACAAAGACTAAATTTGATTAAACTTTTTTATTTAAAATCAGCATGAAAATCCAATTCTTATGATGTATCTTTTAGTGTCAAAATTCTGTTTTTTAGAGTTTTGTTTACTATTGAGCCGGGTCGCTCCTTACTACAGTTCGTTACCATGAACTGTTTGATTAATTAGACATGAGTTAAAGTTGGTACCTACTCTAACTTAACCTAAATTAACCTATTTTCAGTGTATTTCAAAACTTTTTAAATTAAATTACTTGAAAAAATATTTTCCTTGGTTCTTAGGATTTCACCTTGGCTAAGATATTTAGGGAATGACAATTTTACAGTATATTAGCTTTAATATTTTGACAATGAAAAGAACTGGCTATGCCGATAACTTTGGTGTAAAGAGGGGAATTCCAATTAACTGCTAACCCCTTCTTATCAAGAGTATCTTTTCCAAATAGCCAGGATGGCTGCTTGGAGTAAAACTGATTGCCCATTAAGCGGGAACGGTGAAAAGCCTTTCCTGTAGACACTTTTGATTTGATTTTAGTGGTCTTGTAAATGGACTTATTTCTAGTCTTTTTATTTTATTTTCACCCAAATAGATATTTTTCATTAAATGAGAGTTAAAGACACTTCCAGTCTCAACCTTCCGCCTTATTTATAGATTGAAAAAACAATTTGTTTGGACAGTAAAAACAAGCATCAAGTAAAAATCTTTTTTCAGATTTTTATAAAAGTTCTATCTTACACTCAATTTAAAGTCATTACCATCATCACAACCCACCACTTTCAACGCTTTTTTATAGTTTGCCTCCTCCCTAGCCCTACTTCTTATATTTGTGCGTACACAGTTTAAATTTTAAAAGGGCACCAAAATGTAACGTTTTTTTCTGTGTTAGCTATACTTCTAAAATATAGGACAGTTAAGTTTGCTGTGTAATCACTGTACATATCAATTACTCTATATTTCTTGTTTGGACCATTCCCCAGTTTTTGCAGCGATACCTTTGTGGCCGAATAAAAATAAATGATTTTTAAAAAGTGAAGGATCAGTCGGGACAAGGAGTCTTACTTTAGCTTAAAGAGCAAATTATGAAGGAGGTAGCAACCCCCCTCATATACGTAATAGTTTCTATTATTTTTAAGTTTTAATGATGCTCCTTACTTTTAGTAAAAAAAAAACTCTTTGTATTTAATTTGTGACCGTTTAAATTGTACTTATATCACAAGATATAAATTTCTATGAAATTCTTTTAGAAGTAAATAAAAACCAAAAAACAATAATTCTTATAGAAATAAAACATATGCTGTTTTTTTAACCCTGCTGTTGTGTTAATTGTATCTCGAGTATTAGGTACAGGTTATTTCTGGGTTACTTCTTATTTATTTATTTTAGTATATATATAATTATAACCAGCAGAGTTTTATGTCTGCACGCTACTCTAACTCTAGTTAATTCTCCAGACTCTGTTTAACCTGGTTACATAAGAATGATATTGATCACTTCCCAATTTAAGTTTGTGTATTCATTTAAAAAAAAATTACGTGTGGTAATTTTACGTTTGTGCTATAAGGGTTTAAATTTTTCTCGCAGTAAAGTTGATTGATAAATGTTATAAATTAGTAGAATTTAGATAAGATGCTAGCAATAATTTGGTTAGTTTTATTATTGAGTCTATGTAGGTTGTCCATTTTACTTTTATTTTTACGCTTCGGAAATGATAATTTTACGCATCATTTTGATCATTATCAAAGTTGTAATCAAATGTCATTCCGAAGAGTCTATCTAAGCACCAAAATATACCTATTTCTGTTGACGCCGTGTGGAATACAATTTTGTAACTGAAATCGAAGCCTATAGATTTAAATGGGATTAGTAAGACCCCGTGTTTTTTTTCTAGGTGATTGTTTTTATTTATTTATTTTTTCTCTTTCTTTTTGTAATTCATTGCTCCATTTTTGTCTTGCTATTTATAATGGGTTAAAAATAAATTATTATTAAGCACCCTCCAATTTTTTGGTCAATTAAAAGGAGTACTAGGGTTTTTATTTTTTGTTCAAATGAACCCTCTTTGATCTTTTTGGACATTTGGTTCTATGCGATCAACCCTGGGAAAAAAAAAAAAAAAACACGCATCCGTGATCTTTCTTGTGGCAAAAAAATTCATATTTTTGCAGATGGAAGCTTGAAATCTATGCAGGATCAGATTCTGGTTTCCTGATACGCTGAATCTGATGTTGCGAATTTCAATAAGACTTCTTGATTTTTCAGAAGTGTTTCCCCTTTTTCAGGAATCAGTTGAATTTTCTCAGGCTAATAACTTTTGATGGGTATCAATAAATCGTATTTATTTGAAATCAGCATAAGTCGACTTTTTAATGTATCTTTTTATATCAAAATGTCATTTTAGTTTCGATTACTATTTAGCCAAGTCCCTCCTTACTTACAGTTCGTTATCACGAACTCTAACCGTTTTCCAGCAGCGCACATTTCTACCTAGTGTTTTAATGGTCATCGATTGAAAAAACGATCAGACAATCTTTTGGCTATTTGATTGAATTATAAACTCGCCATGGATCTAAAATTCTCTATTGATTCTCTTTTATTTATTTATTACAACCATTGAATGTTTATGAGCTGGTGTTGATTATTATTTGTGGCATAAGGTGATAGAGTTTCTATGGGTATCAGTGAATTATATTTGCTTGTTTTTTTTTTAATATTTCCTCCTTATTCTATGATTCGACACAGGAAGTACAATATACACTTTTTGCTTCCAATTTGGTATTTAATACTACTACTACTACTACTAAGAACTCACTGCAGCACCAAGCCGCCTGAGGCCAACACCTACGCACGTTCCTCCTCCAAACTAATCTATTTAAAGCCTCCGTCTTTACACCCTCCCAGAAAGTTCCTATTTCCTTTAAATCTTTATTTATGACATCCTCCCTACCCAGACAAGGACGACCTGCTTTCCGTGTAGCCCCAGATGGTTTGCCAAAAGGACAATCTTTGGTAATCTGTCATCCTTCATCCGTATAACGTGGCCTAGCCATCTCAACCTTTCTTTCATTATAGCCCTAGAAAGCGGGATTGAACCACATTTTTCGCACAACCTACTGTTTGAAATACGGTCAGTCAGCCGGGTACCCGGAACAATCCGTAGGCAATTTCTCTGGAAAACATCTAGTAAATTTTCATATGCTTTTCGGCGTGCCCATGCTTCAGAGCCATATTTGACCACTGTCATCACTGTAGCTTCCAATATTCTAATCTTAATTTGCAGACTTACCTTTCTATTCTTCCAAAAAAATTTTTACTGTGAAAAAACACTCTGAGCCTTAGCTATTCTACTTTTGACATATTCACTGCTCCCACTACTATTTAATAGACAGAAAAATATTCCATGAGAGGGAGCAGGAATATTATACAATTTATATAAACTTCAGAAGAAAGTTTGTATCTTTTTAATTTGTCTCCCAATAGTTTCCAAAAGCCTGTCTCCCATTTTCAACAATACCTATCCTTCCCTCTCTTTCTCTTATTGAATTATTATAATTTTTTACTTAATTCTTATAAGTGTTTTACGAGTATTCGTATTCTTCCCCCTTTTCAGGACGTAGAGCCTTTATGGATTAGTGAATTATGTTGTGTTGATGATATTTGTAGTTTTTTACTTGAAAATATATTTAATATTATTCTAAAATTTGAGAAACAGAAGTAGAATCTGTTTTTGTTACTTACCATTGGCAATTTAGTAGGCAAGAAAAATATGCCTCTGAGTACTGGAAGGGGGGGGGGGTATTGGAACGTATGTAAATTTCCGAGAGGAAATTGTAAGTTTAAGAGAAAAAATTCTCTTGCCGTTATCTATCTAAATACCACTGACAACAATGAAAAAAGTAACTTAAGTTTTCTATACAGATTCTTTTTATCATAAATTCTGATCAGATTAACCCGTCGGGTTGTTTTCCTGTCGGTAAAAATATAAAATTCTCTTGTTATGTCTTTAGCTAAGCTTTAGCTAAGAATGAATTTCATTGGTTGATTTAGACCCGCCTTACATTTTAATTTTGACCAATAAGGAAAATAGGGTGAAATTTTTAAAAAGCTTAATCAGCACTTCCTAGCGGAAATTATTAGTCTTGTGCAAGAGGAATTAATTACCTTAAGAAAAGAGAATTTACAGGGGTTTGGTGAAGAGTTAAGCAGCATTTTAGTGAAATTTCTGGTATGAAAGATGTCACTTTTGGTGCATTCGATTGCATAATGGGAATTGTAGAGCCAATATATGATATGACTTTCCCAGTGATATGTTATAAACCACATGTGGATGAGCCCAGGAAGCCCTGGATACCTAAATAAATTCCTGAAGCATCAAATGTATGAAAACAACTGTATATGAATAATTTAAATAGTGAGATATTTAATATAATGTTACATAATTTAATTAAAAGTCATTCCATTTAATATTAAATTATTTAATCTTAAGTTATTTGATGTAATATAATGAAAGTTATTTAATTTGAATATATTTTTCATTATTTAAATAATGTGCCAATATATGATAAGACTTTCCGAGTGAAATTTTTTAAACCAAATGAGGATAACCCAAGGCAGCTTTGGGCAACTACCGAAATTTTTGAAGTGTCAAATTGAAGAAATCAATTGCATGTGAATTATTTAGATAGTGAGTGTGCCGAAAAGCTGGAAGAATTCAAAATAATACGCAATATGGTGAACTCACTGAGCAAAAATACTCTGCGGATCAGTTGAGTTTCAATAAGGATTAAATAAAAAAAAAAAAAGTTTTTTAACTGCAAGTAAGGAGCGAAATTAAAACTTAAAACAAATAGAAATTATTCTGTATATGAAAAGGGTTGTTTTCTCCTCAACGCCAGGCTCTTTACACTAAGATTTGGCTCTTTCTCATAGCTCTGCTTTTTCAAACAATAAAAAACTTTAGCGTAAAGAGCGAGGCGTTGAGATATGGACAAGCCCTTTCATATACGGAATAATTTCTGTTCGTTTTAAGTTTTAATGTCCCTTCTTATTTGAGCTTAAAGAAAACCTTATTTTTTTTATTTAATTTTCGAACGTCTTTGAATTAATACATGTTTTGATTTTGGCTCACCGAACATGAATAAATAAAACGAAATTTGAATATTAATTTTTTTTGCTAAATGGCTTTCTCAAATTTTTGATTTGGCAATTTTGATCAAAAGGGAGAGTGGGAAGAGGCCAGGTTGCCCTCTAATTTTTGGCTACTTAAAAATCAACTAGGTTTTTTATTTTTTATTCCGAACGTTTTCGTTAGTAATAAACATACGCACCTTACGAATTAACTTGCGCAACAGACTTCTATATTTGAGTATTTTTATCACGTGTATGAAGGGGTTTGCCTCCTCGTCAATACCTCACTTTTCTCTAAAGCTTGAATGTTGTCCTAAATCCTTAAGAATGATCCTTGAATCGCTAAATCCGTAGAATAAATCGTTGAAATTATTAAAAGTACTTTAGCGGAAAGAACAACATATTTAGGAAAAGATAAACCCCTCGTGTGTGTAATAATTGCAGTTCGTTTTAAGTTTCAATGCTACTCCTTACTTTTGGTTGAAAATAGAAAATCCGGATAGAAAATCCGGAAAACTAGAAAATCCGGAACCCTCTTCATGGAGTTTGTCTTCCCTCATTTTAAATTCCTGGAGAGGAAATTATGAAGGCAGTCAAAACAATTAAATCTAATTCAGTAAGAACAGATGGCCTTAATCTTAGGACCTTTAAATCAGTGATGTATTACTACCATGCCTTGTTCACATAATCAATCTTTCCCTCCAAACTGGCATATTTCATATCCCTTTACAAAGGTTGTTCTATGCTAGATATTGAAATTATGGGCCCGTATCAATCGTACCCTGATTTAATTTTTTTTTTCTGTTTGTGCATAAAAGGCTTAATGCTTACCTTACGAAAATGGGAATCTTAAGTGAAACCCAGTTCATCTTTAAGAAAGGTTACTCGAAGTCAAACGCCGTGCATTCCCTCTGTGATACTGTAAATAGATGCTTTGAGCCTGGTGAAATTCCTTTTACTATTTTTATGAATTTTGAAAAGCGTTTGATACAGCAGACTTGAAAATTTTACTTAAACAAACACAACCTCTTGGAGTCCATGGTAACTATCTAGAGTGGTTTGATAGTTTTTTGAGTTCTAGATCTCTTTAAGTTGTTTTAAATGTTTTTTTCCGCTCCTTTGCAAATGAAGTGTGGTGTGCCCCAAGGGTCTGTTTTAGGACCACTTCTGTACCTTGTGCATGTTGATTCAACATGTTTCTACATACCTGAGTGTTTTATTACAACTTTTGTGGATGATACTACTTTAGCTGTGTCTAGTCGAACCATTGATAATTTTTGTTGAGAGTTAGAATTAGAGTTTTAGTTGAGAATTAGAAGATTGCAGCCTTCCATCATCAGGCTTTTTGATCCTTCCTCAGACGGTTGTGTGTATATTTAGTTTATTTTGTATTTATTAATAAAATAAATAAGTAAAAAATGATGTAAGGTTTTGCAATAGCTAGTTTCGGTATTTCTATTTATGTGTAATATGTTTTAATAACGTATTTTGGTAGCGCTGAATACATGCATAAAATCATTATATCTGTTTCAGCCATCCTTTTAAAACTAACCACCTATCAACAAATCATTCTACTGTTAAACTACTCTATGTGTCAATGAAGTTATACTCTATAATAGTTGGTCTTTTTTTTTTTCGAGTTTTTGTATTTATCGAAGTTTTTAAGATCTGATAATATGTTCTCTTAACGCTTAATCAAAATATTAAACTTTTTTTCGTTGATTTTCGCTAAGCATCTAGCCAAAATGTTGAAAATTAATTGTTCTATTGGTTTCGCACTTAAGCTCGAGCTCTTAAATTTTTCCCAAGTTCTAAGTAAAGAACGATCTCGGCCCAATGTATTATTTATTTATTATTATTCTGTTTTTTTGGTTTTTGTTGTGAGCAGGGCACTCCACATTGAAGGTGCTGTCATAGAAACTCAAAAAAGACTCATTTGATTTGAAATTGAAAGGGCTAGTGCCCTTTTTAATAGTCGAACGGGATTGGAGGGCAATTAACACACCTTTCAAGCCCACCATTTCCCCAAACATATTCAATCAATATTTAGAGATAGCCATTTTGTTCAAAATAGTTGAAATACCCGGACATTATGTCTTCAAAATGGCAACAACAACAACCCCCCCCCCCCACAGCCCTTGGGGTAAGGGTTGTAAGCTACACTCTTGGGGCATATAAGGTTTTTGATGGATAAAAGGTAACGATTATTTAGATATTGATATGAAACTATATTAAATTATTTTAAATTATTACATATTATAAGTAATATAGGAAAAATGGAATATAATTCAACTCCAGACTGTCTCAACGAAGACACAAAACCTTTCAGCATGCAAATTAACGCCAAAAAATGAAAGTTTTGGTCACGTCACGCCAAAAACAAGCAGCTACCCCTTCCATAATGATTGAAGGCCAGCCAGTTGAAACGGTTGACCAATTTGTCTACCTGGGCAGTCTCCTCACAGCAAATAATTGTCATACCTTTGAAATCAAACGCCACCTAGCTCTTCCTAGCTACAGTTTTAAGAGACTCATAAATATCCGGAAATGCCGAAACCTGTCGAACAACTGAAAGTTCAACTTTTCAACAGCCTGATTTTGCCAATTGCTATATATTGGTGTCAGACCTGGACCTTGAAGATCAAAAATGAGCACAACCTGCTTGAATTCAAGCTGAGATGTCTCTGCTGCAGGGCAAGAATCTCCTACACTGGACACGTGACGAATGAGGAGGTGTGAAGGCGGCTGAATTCCTCAGAAAAAATCCTAAATAAAATCAAACGACAACAACTGCAATGGTTCGATCTTGTCAAGAGAATTGATCACGACCATCTACCAAAACTCTCCCTCGAAGGAATCATTGATAGAAAAAATTCACGCAAGAAAAATTTCACAAGAGTTGGATTGAAAACTTCGACCGAAAGCGTATCGCACGGTTGACTCGAACTGCACACGATAGAGCAACGTACCGAGCCCTAGTTCATGTCATGTCAACAGGAGTGGCCCAAATACATCCCATGAGGATGGACAGGACTTAAGTAGGTAGTTTTTCCCAAATTCATCAAATCCTCATTTCACAAGATACGTTTTGATCTTAAAGCTCTGGATGGGAAATTGTAAAAAGTTAGTATTTTCATTCAAAATGGTGTGAATTCAAATAAAATGGGATAAATTGATTGGATGATCTCAGTGGGGCACAGAAACTGTGTTCACATTGTGAAAAAATATAAAAATGAGGCCAACTTTGATTTCCAAGGACCTGTTTTCACATTGAATGTAGGGAGGGAAAGTTTTCAAAATGTGTTATATTTGATGTTAAAGTGATTTGAAATGAACTGAAAACGATGTAAATTGAATTGATGAGATAGATGAGACAGAATTGGCTATTACTGTATTACTTTTCTTTTAAAGGAATTTAGTAAATTAAACTTTTTTATCTTTTTTCAATAATGTAATATGGGTTTCAAATTATTTTGTAGTTATTTTCTTTCAGGAGCCCTCGCGTTCTTTTCTAAAATTCACAAATAGTTGAAGTTTCGAGCTTTAAGATCCACGTTCAACAGAATGTGGAAGTTAGACAAAAGATTTTCATTTACAAAAGTATATCGGTCAATGACAATCAAAATATTCAAAAATGTTTCTTAGTTTTTTGCGTTTTGTACAACTTGAGATAAAATAAGATTTATTTCAACAAAGCGGCTATCACAAGCCCAAAAAGGCCAAATTCGTACTTAGATGTCATTACAAAATTATAAAATTGCAATCAATAAAAAGTCAAACAATAAAACTCGTAAAGTCAAAACAGGGAAAACAAATCTGAAACAAAAGTCTAGCTAGCAAGAATTACAAAGTTTGCAATAGGAAAATAAACACTAAAACTATAAGATAAAAGTGGGGTGAGAGGAGGGGGGCTATTGATTTAAAATTTCAACTACGTGAGGATGAACCCTTCTTCTGAATCTTTCAGTGAAAACTCTTATTGGAGCAAGAAGGGGTATTTTTCTTGAAAAAGAACGTGGGGGAGGGGGGGGGGGGTAAATATTCACTAGGAAAAAGAGAAGTAGTACGAGGGTTATGCACGGCATTTTGTGCAAAACGCAAGGAAATTTGTGCTCCCCTTTCCTTCAGGATGATTAGATTTGCTCTCCGAAAAAGGGAAATGTAAGGCACTTTGCCCTCATTGAAGATAATTCTTAGGCACCTATTCTGAACTGCCTATTCTGAACTGAACTATTCTGTTCGACAATTCATTGGAGATGCCACGATGTCAAACAAGACAAGCGCATTCGAGGATGGGACTTGCAAACGATAAAAAAAACCTCAAACAATGTGGTTTAGGATATTCAAATTTATTAAGGAGTTGCAAATACAGTATTTGTGTGTTTTAAGAAATTATTAACGTGGCAATTGCATTTTCAGTCACTTGAGATGGTAAAACCCAGTAATTTTATTGTATTAACAAATGTTTCAAAGGGGATAGGACAGGAGAAAGAGGGGGGAGTTTTAGGAATCTAATTTTTAAAACTGTTGACTTTAAAGGGTTGACTCTCATATCACTAGCAGCAACTTCGTCCAATATTGATTCCAAGATGTCCATTGGGTTACTTTTTAGATTTTTGAAACATGTTTCTAAGACAGTTAAATCGTCAACAAATTTCATCTGTCCGGGAAATCGATACCAAGACTGTTTATCATGGTAAGAAATAAAATTAGGCCTAAGAGGGTCCCCTGGGGCACACCATTATAATTTGGGAGGGGATCAGAGTATACATTCAGATATTTGACGACTTGTGAAAGGAAGAAAAGACGGAAAGAAAGGAAAGACGGAACTATTCTTATTATATAGGGGTCAACTAGGAAGTCTTTGGTTATTTTTTTTTTACTAACGTATATTTGTTAATTAAATCAAAAGCTCTTTGTGAGTCAACTGCGATTGGGTTTATCAATTTTGCTGCATATAGTGTCCAAAAGGTGAACAAGCTAGTGTGTTGTAGAGGTAGAGCGGAAATTTCCGAATAGCCATTGGTCCACATTTGGGTCTGCACAGGCTTTAATTAGTACAATTGGGATATCTAATGGACAGACTACACTTTTTAATGTTTTTAATTTTTGCCTCAACATTTGAGGGCAAAATTTCAGTGGGATTAGTTTGTGTAACCTTTTTAACCCCTCGAGCAAATTCTGACGAAGGAAGTTAACTAGCACTTGCCAGATTATATTTGGTGAAGTTTACTGGTTCAAAAGGCTTGACAATAGTTTTTACACAACTTGAAGAATTTTGATAATGAATATTTGGAGCAGAAGTATCAGCTAAAAGAGGAACTCTGGGCGGTGTAGGGAATTTAAAGTAAGTATAGCTTCAACAATTGCGAACTGAAAACCTACTATTGACATTTTGATTTCTTTGTCCTTGAAGAGATCACTATTGTGGCGCTCGTAAAGATCAGACAAGCCATTACAATTAAATTCGAGATTAATAATCCGTTCCTTGAGATTGACAAAAGATGCACAATTTCTGCATCTTTTTTAAGGCGATCTTCACAGGTATGGGCCTCAAACACACTACCCATTTTAGCATTGGTGTCAATTCATCTTTACTGGAACATGAAATTTCTGTTGTATTCTTTATTAAATGATCCTTAAGAGACCTTTTAAAAGTACCAAACGAGTGGCATCTCTGTACTGAAGAAGGTAGTGACTTCCAGACATGTTGCCAAGCAATGAGAAGACTGAAATCTGATCGAATAGTAGGGGTAGGCGGAATGTAGATATCATTTGAAGATCGAAGGCTCTATAGAGCTAAATCAGAAATAAACATGGGAGTTTCCCGACGAGATTTTGGAAGATTGTTGTGAGCACAAGAAATACTGTAAATAGACCGTAGACTTAAGAGCAATGTTGGTGAGGAACTGTTAGTGCCCATAACCAGACGCCGTGCTTTGTTATACATGAAAGAACGTGACCACGGAGTAGACAGAAAAGTAGACATCCATACAATGGCCCAATAAGAAAAATATGACTGGACAAGACAGAAAAAAGAAGTCAAAGAATAGATCCAGGAAATGTGTGTCTATGTTTCCGAATGATACCCAAACTCCGTGAGACCTTAACCCTAATCATGGCTATATGGCTTCTGAATGAATGATTCTCATCGAGTAGGATACCAAGAAAACGGACCACCCGATTTTCTGGTCTACACAAGGAGCCTTGTGACACCTGAAGGTGTGTAAGCTGAGGGAAAGCTATACCAATTCAAGAAAAAATAAGAAAATGTGACTTACCAACATTCAAGACCAAGTAATTCGCATTAAACCATGAAATAACTCTTTCGAACAATGCCACAAGATTAGACCTAATATCATATTCCGTCTTATCAAGGGTCCCAAGGGTGGTATCATTAGCAAAAGCAACAAGAAAATCTTCGTTGTAAGTAGTATTAGGACCGAGCATCAGGATGACACAGCTTGCAGCATGCCAGAAGCCTGGTGTTTTTACCGCCAAAATCAGATCATAAACATAAATCAGAAATAAAATGGAACCAAGAACAGATCCCTGAGGGACTCCATAATATACTTTAGAATGGCTCTGGAAAAGCGGATCAATTTAAATAAGCCTACCAGAAAGATATGAATCAAACCAAGAAAAGGTGTTTGACCTTATACCAATATACGATAGTTTACAAAGAAGAATCCGATGAGTCAAGGAATCAAAAGCTTTACGAAAATCCCAACATAAAGCTGCTGGGATATGACCAGAATCTATTGCCGAATGAATGAAAATCGAGAAACCTGCGCAAGCCTGCTCTGTAGAGTGACTCGCTTGGAATCCAAACTGAAAATCATACAAAATTTTTTGCATCCAGAAAACTAAAAGATGAATTGATTCAAAAATAAATTCAAAAATAATGAGCGACATTTTTTACAAATAGAGAGGTTTGGCTAATTTCTCCATAGAGGACATTTACAAATTTACAAGTCCCCTATTTTTACAAATAAATATTTTTCCCTTCCTAAACCGTAAGGGTCAAAAGCCTATTGCGCCGCTTGTGTTTTATTGACAAATCTGTGGCTTAGGCTTTAGTTATCTATTCAGTGGGAATGTGTTGAGTGAATTATCTTCTAAGGTTTTTGAAATATGAGTTAAAAGGTTAGCTAAAAAAAAAAATTAATATAGTTAGTGCAAGCAAGATTCAGATAACAACTTCTGCTAGAAATCGTCCAATATGCTATAGGGAAGAACAGTCGGCTATCCGTAGCTTACCTGAAGAATACTTTCGGTTCGGAAAAGGAAGTTGTTAATTGAACTTCAGCTAGAAATCGTCCTGGGATTTTTTTGTAGCGATAATAGTAGATGTGCAAGGGATAAAATTGTTTTGAAGGTTATAGGACAATTTCCAAGGCTGGTTGTGTCTCGTGTGAGAGTGTACATGGATATACTTTATCTTCTAAGCTCCTCTCCCTGTTCTTCAATGATTTTGATATTCTCATGAACAATATTGGCGCTCCTTGGGTACCTGGATTGATTTAGAAGATTTGCAGATGACGATTTTTTGCAGATGACGTAGCTCTAGTGATGGAAAGTTGAGATAATCATTAAAGGCAACTACGTGAAAAGCTATTGAAGATTTACTTAGAAAAACAAAGATTTAATGTCTAATGATATGATTTCAGTAGTCTTAGCTCGTAGAAACGATTGAGACGATCTATAGCGCGTTTGAATAATACACCTATCTGCTACAGCACAGGAAATCTATATATATATATATATATATATATCTATATATATAAAAATAAGTTGTCTGTCTGTGTGTCTGTCTGTCAGGTGAAGTCATGTTTCTGTGTCGACTGACGTCATGAAGTTAGTTGTCGTCATTTTTGCTATGACAGTGACGTCATTAAAGATATTTAATCATGAAGTTAGTTGTCGTCATTTTTGCTATGACGGTGACGTCAGTAAAGATATTTAAGACATATATGTTCACGTAGGAATCTATTAATGTTTAAGTTTAAAATGACTGATGAACTTACAATGGCAAAAGCCGATGAAGATGCTCAAAAAGTCTATGCCAAAAAACTTGCTGCTGATAGAGAAAGTCAGAAAAGAAAGCGTGCCGAGGAATCAAAAGAACAGCAAGGAAACAGGCTTGAGGCTGATAGAGAAAGAAAGAACAGAAAGCGTGCCGAGGAATCAAAAGAACAGCAAGGAAACAGGCTTGAGGCTGATAGAGAAAGAAAGAACAGAAAGCGTGCCGAGGAACTACCAGAGCAACGCGAAAGCAGACTTGCTGCTAAAAGAGAAAGTGAAAAAAGAAGGCGTGCCGAGGAATCACAAGAACAGCAAGAAATCAGGCTTGCTGCTGATAGAGAAAGTAAGAAAAGAAAGCGTGCCGAGGAATCACAAGAACAGCAAGAAATCAGGCTTGCTGCTGATAGAGAAAGTAAGAAAAGAAAGCGTGCCGAGGAATCAGAGCAACCTGAAAGTTATCGCCTGGCATTCAGGTATAGACCAGTCGATGATTATAGCTTGAGTAGATGTGTTCAAATCGGGACAATGTCTAAAATTTGTCCCTATTGCAAGGCCTTGAAATTCAATGGTGAAACAATGGGAAGGTGTTGCGCCTCAGGAAAAGTTAAACTTCCTCTATTGGCTGCACCACCAGAGCCATTGAAGACTTTCCTTACTGGAACTACGTCAGAATCTAAGCGTTTTTTGTCAAAAATCAGAAAATACAACTCATGTTTCCAAATGACGTCGTTTGGAGCCCAAATCGAAAATCCAGATCAATTTATGTCTACTTTCAAAGTAAAAGGGCAAATTTATCATAGAGCAGGGTCCCTTCTACCATTCTCAGGCGAGAATCATAAATTTTTACAATTGTACTTCATCAGTGATAGAAATTCTGAATTGAATGCACGTTGCGAAATTTCTCCCAACGTTGAAAGGACAATCGTTTCCCAATTGCAACATCTTTTCCACGAAAATAATAATTTAGTGCGTCTGTTCAAAACAGCCATCGATTTGATGCCTACTGATACGCATAAAATTGTTATTTCCGCTGACAAAACGCCTCCTGGCCAACATGTGCGTAGATACAATGCTCCAACTATCGACGAAGTGGCAATCGTTATGGTCGGTGATCAGGTTTTACCTCGAGATATTATTCTTCATAAGCGAAACGCTCAGTTGTTAAGAATAGCTGAAACTCATCGATGCTACGATGCCCTACAATATCCTATCATTTTTTGGGATGGAGCCGACAGCTATCACTTTAATATTAAATTGATGAATCCAGCCACTAACAAAGAAATGTATAAGAAATGCAGTGCAATGCATTATTATTCCTATAGACTAATGATTCGGCAGGATGAAGAAAATTATATTTTAAAATGCCGTGAATTGTTTCACCAATTTGTCATTGATATGTATACTAAAATTGAATCAGAACGTTTGCTATATATCCGCCTGAATCAGACCAAGCTCCGCTCTGAACCATACATTCATTTGCGAGATGCAATTGTAAATGACGGTAATACCACTAACGTTGGAAGATTAACAATTTTACCTTCGTCATATGCTGGCAGTCCCCGTCATATGCATGAATATGCTCAAGATGCTATTGCGTATGTTCGTCTCTATGGTCGTCCAGATTTATTTATTACATTTACATGTAATCAATCTTGGGACGAGATACTGCAGCTTTTACTTCAAGGACAATCGGCGGTTAATAGGCATGACATTACGGCCCTTGTCTTCCGGCAAAAGTTGAAATCACTGATAAACTACATAGTAAAACTTGAAGTGTTTGGGTCAGTGCGATGCTGGATGTACTCAGTGGAATGGCAAAAACGAGGTTTGCCACACGCACATATACTAATCTGGCTACATAAAAAAATTACTTCGAACGAAATTGATGATGTGATTTCCGCTTAAATACCGTATAAAAATGTCGATAAGGGGTTACATGATATTATTGTAAAAAATATGATACATGGACCTTGCGGTGCACTGAACGAAAATTCACCATGCATGGCCAAAGGAAGGTGCACAAAGCAATATCCTCGACTTTTAGTATCAAACACAATTACTGGCAATGATGGTTACCCACAATATAGAAGTAGATCTACTGAAGATGGCGGTAAAACAGCAATAATAAAGAAGCGTAACGGTACCACCATCGAAGTAGATAACCAGTGGGTTGTTCCATATTCCCCATTATTATCAAAAACATTTAATGCACACATACACGTTGAATACTGTAACTCCGTAAAGGCAATCAAATACATATGTAAATACGTCAACAAAGGCAGTGACATGGCAGTTTTTGGCTTGCAGCCCGAAATCAAAGATTTCGACGAAATCGTACAATATCAGGCTGGAAGATACATAAGCAGTAATGAAGCTGTTTGGCGAATTCTTTCATTTCCGATACATGAACGTAGTCCAGCTGTTGTTCACTTAGCGGTAAATTTACAGAATGGTCAACGTGTTTATTTCACGGAAACCAACGTGCAACAAAGAGCCCTGAATCCACCGGATACAACATTAACAGCTTTTTTTTCACTTTGCAAAAATGATTCTTTTGCAAAAAAACTGCTGTATACTGAAGTGCCTTCGTATTACACGTGGAATACTAAAAATAAAGTATTTGAACGTCGAAAACAGGGTAAGTCAGTCGACGGCCAACCTACCATCTTCAAAGATACCACGATAGGAAGACTCTACACCGTTCACCCCAATCAACATGAATGCTTCTTTCTACGCCTGCTTTTGGTGAATGTACCCGGTCCGACATCCTTTGAGTATTTGAGAACTGTAAACGGTACTATACATGACACTTACCGTAGTGCATGCCAAGCTCTGAATTTATCGGAGAATGACCAACACTGGGATAACTGCATAAATGACGCGTGCGAAACGTAAACCCCAAGTCAAATTCGTGTATTGTTTGGCATCATTTTAACAAATTGCTCTCCATCAGCTCCTACAGAGTTATGGGAAAAATATAAGTCAAAAATGTCCGAAGATATACTCCATCGAAAACAGTTAGAGACGTCAGATATGACTTTTGATTTTACATCAGAAATTTATAACTACACTTTAGTTATTATAGAAGATTTGTGCGTACGTATGGCAAACAAACCTCTTCAGGATTTGGTAATGCCTTCACCTAACCGTATTGCTGCTGTTTCGACATGTGTAGAATTGGATCGTGAACAAAGTTACAGTACGAGTGATCTATTGTCGTATTTACAAAATAACATTTCCAAGTTAACGTCGGAACAAAAAGACATTTATGATACGACAATGCATTGTGTCGATAACAACGTTGGAGAAATTTTCTTTTTGGATGCGCCAGGAGGTACTGGTAAAACGTTTGTGATAAAACTGATTCTGGCATCAATTCGATCAAAAAACGATATAGCATTGGCAATTGTGTCGTCCGGAATAGCCGCAACATTGCTGCCTGGTGGAAGAACTGCTCATTCCGCTTTGAAATTGCCTCTGAATTTGCATTCTACAGAAACTCCCACGTGCAATATTTCCAAATCATCTGGGATGGGTAAAGTATTGCAGCAATGCAAACTTATTATTTGGGATGAGTGCACAATGGTACACAAAAAATCGCTCGAGGCTCTGGATCAATGCTTGAAAGATTTGCGAGGGAAGTCGAAACCCTTTGGCAGCACATTAATATTGCTTGCGGGAGATTTCAGGCAAACATTACCTATAATACCTAGATCAACTCCTGCAGACGAAATGAATGCTTGCCTGAAAAATTCTAATTTATGGGCACACGTAAAAATATTAAAATTAACTAAAAATATGCGTGTCCGATTGCAAAACGATGACTCTGGTCAAACATTTTCAGATCAATTGCTGGCAATTGGAAACGGAAAGCTCCCAGTAGACTCAATTTCAGGACGTATACAACTACCTGCTGATTTCTTTAATTTAGTGACGTCCAAAAATGAATTATTGAAAAAGTATTTCCGAATATTCTAAGAAATTATAAAAATAATAAATGGCTAAGTGAAAGAGCGATTCTCGCACCCAAAAATATAGACGTTCACGAAATCAACAATATTATTTTGACCAAGATTCGAGACCAGGCAGTCCTTTAAAAGTCAGTCGACACAGTTTTGGAACCAAATGAAGCGGTTAATTATCCATCTGAATTTTTAAATTCCATAGATCTTTCAGGGTTTCCATCACACGTGCTACAACTAAAAATAGGCGTACCAATAATACTTTTAAGAAATATCAACCCACCAAAGCTTTGCAATGGCACGCGACTTGCCGTAAAAAAAAAACAATGGAAAACCTAATAGAGGCCACAATTTTGACAGGGCCTTTTGAGGGTGAGGCTGTTCTTATTCCTTGCATTCCCATGATTCCAACGGATCTGCCTTTTCAATTTAAAAGATTGCAATACCCAATTCGATTAGCATTTGCAATTACCATTAACAAAGCTCAAGGTCAATCATTAGAAAAATGTGGTATAGATCTTAATACTGATTGTTTTTCTCATGGACAATTGTACGTTGCATGTTCGAGGGTCGGTAAACCTGACAATCTATTTATATGCAGCGACAATTGGACAGCGAAGAATGTTGTATATTCGCAAGTTTTACGCAGTTAATTTGTATTGTATCTATCTATCTATCTATCTATATAAAAACGAGTTGTGTGTATGCATGTTTGTTTGTTTGTAAAAAGACCGTTTGCATATGACGTCATTATAATATTAAATATTATAAATATAATATTAAATTGATAAATCCGGCCACTAACAAAGAAATGGATAAGAAATGCAGCGCAATGAAATATTATACCTATAGATTAATGATTCGTCATTTATTACATTTATATATATTCCATCTTGGGATTAGATACAACAGCTTTTACATCCTGGACAATCGCCGGTTCATAGACATGACATTACGGCCCGTGTCTTCCGGCAAAAGTTGCTCTCCTTCATCTCCTACAGTGTTGTGGGAGAAATACAAATCGCAAATGGCCGAGAATATGCTCCACCGAATTCGGCTAGAAAGGTCAAATATGACCTTGGACTTTACAACAGAAATTTATAACTGCACTTTAGTTATGATTGAAGATTTGTGCTTATCTATTGCAAACAAACTTCTCAAGTATTTGGGAATGCCTTCACCTAATCGTACTGCTTCTATTTCTACATGTGTAGAATGGGATCGTGAACAAAGTTACAACACAATTGATCTATTGTCGTATGTTACAGACCGGGACACCGGGACACAAAGAATATAAATGACGACCAGGACACTCGAAGAGAAATTACAGACCGGGACACAAATGACAAGCGAGACACAGGGAATATAAATGACGACCGGGACACTCAAAGAGAAATTACAGACCGAGACACCGGGACACAAATGACGACCGGGACACAGGGAATATAAATGACGACCGGGAAAAAGGGACACAACTACAACGGGGACGCCGGAAGGGCACATGGGGGATATATAAATGTCGACGGGGACACAGGGAATATTCGATTAGCAATTACCATCAACAAAGCCCAAGGACAATCATTAGAAAAATGTGGTATAGATCCAAATACGGATTGTTTTCCCTTGGACAATTATATGTTGCATGTTCAAGAGTTGGTAAACCTGACAATCTATTTATATGCACAGACAATGGGACAGCGAAGAATATTGTATATTCGCAAGTTTTACGTAGTTAAAAACATAGATATATCTATTTATATTCACAGGTGGGACACAGGGACACAACTACAATGGCGCGTAACTAATATGGCGCGTAACGACTTACGCGCGTGGGGGGGCTTGGGGGGGGGGGGTCGCGAAGCGCCCCAACCAGCTAGGTGTTGGTTTGGCGCGAAGGGCCACACCGATACCTAGTGTTTTCTAAGGAACGAAGGTGTTTGTTACGTCATAGGGAGAATTTTCCAAGAGATGCAGGAATTTGTTTCTTAAATAGCCTAAGGGTACAAGAGAAACCTTTAAGGGCTTCTTTACCTTAGTATTTCCTTGGCTTTATCAAATAATTTCTTTTTAAAAAACCTAGTCTAAATCAGGATTTCTTTGGGTTATACCTAATAGAAAGTCTTTTAAAAAGCCTACGAGATTCCCGCCAAATCAGGATTTATAAAATTACTATGTCATAGTTTCCTTTAAAATCAAATTAGGGCCTGCTAGTGGGGGAAGTTCAAGACGCCGAACCCTAGCAGTCAATTCCATCAGGGGACCCTGTCATCCAAATTCCGAAGTAGCCACTAACCTAACCTAACCAATGGGATCCTAGCTTCCAATTTCATCGGAGGCCCTAACCTGACCTAGCCAATGGAGGGCTATAGCAACAATTTCAACCGGGGCTCTCGGGGCCCTAGCATTCATTTCCAATGGAACCCTAACCCAACCATCTGAGTCCTTAACATCCGATTCCAATAATGCCCTCACATCAAATTCCAATGGGGCCCTAGTATCCAATTTCATTGGGCCCCTGACTTAAACACCGATGGCCCCTTGTAACCATTTCAATTGGGGGCCCTAGGGAGCCCTAGCAGTGAAATCCAACGGGCATCCTAGCATCCAATTTAACAGTCAAGACATTTTTTCAAGACATCCAAAGACGCTTTCTTACACATTTTTTCTTCAATATGTTTTAAGACATTTCAAGACATCCCATGACGTTTTTCAACACATTTTTTCATCAAGGCGTATTTCTTCATTATTTCTCTAGTTCTTAAGTAATAAGGAAGTGTTTATTTATTTTAAGGATGATATATTCTAACGTGACTTGTTTTTCAAGCCCCTGTGGGGGACCCTTGCTTGTAACTGAGGAGGGTCTACACGTTTGTGTTACGTAATGACAGTACATACATTGGTGTTACATAAAACTTTAAGTGACTTCATTTTCTTCAAATGTGTTTTTTCAAGGAACGTTTATGTTCTACAAATTGTGTCCCCATTATTATTCCAAAGGGCCTGTCCGTCCAATGGAACAGGGATCTGGACTATGAAAACCTTTCCAATACTATGATTTGAGACAAAGATTCTATGGAATAACCTATTGCAGGCAAGGAGAATCCCCTATTCGCGCATACCAGTAAGATTAAATGTATTATGGGTTTTCTGTGATTGTAATAACTGACTATCGTTGTCAGAGATGAAATAAAAGCAAGAGTACCATTATGGTTAGAATATGCTTTGCCTTCATACATGATCAAAAGTTTGTCTTTTTCCTCTTTACTATGCAGAATTTTAGTTATATCAAGGGTATTTTTGGATGGTTATACCTATGTGCATTGGCTGCATGATACTTAAATTGTATTAGTGAAATTTATTGGTTTTTTCCTAAGAAATTAAATCTAAAAGATACAAACTATTGTAAATACAAATTTTATTAATGAAAAGCAAAATTGCTAAGCATTATTAAAAACACAGAAAAAGCAGCTAAAACTCAACAACGGAGAAAACAAAACCTAAAAACCTGTTATAGGATAAAATGCAAGCAAAAACAGGTGTGTATTAGAAAAAAGACCTGAAAGTCCTAAGAGCTCATTCTAGAGGTAGAGGGGCAGCTCCTAAAGGTAAATTTAAGCCCTATTAAGAGTTATTTCCAAGATCTTTTAATGAAAACACCACGTTAGATTGGAACAAGACTATGCATTTTCAAGCCCACCCTAGTAAGCAAATTTAGATGGGGTGACCTTTTATTAGAGGTATATTTAAGCATTATTAAGAGGCATTTCTGAAGGGTCTTGAGGGAGCCAGTCGTGGGTGGGACATACACCATTCAGTAGGCTAATTTAGAGCTTTAATTACAAAAAGAAACCTTTTTAATGTGAATGACGTGATATTCTTATGCATTTGAAGACGTAAAAAGATATATGATAGTATAGCAATAACATGGTAAATTTAAAATGCGTGCACAAAACAACACTTTTATTCTGTGTATAATCTAGGCACAAATTTAAATGTTAAGATAGGGAAGAATGTGTTTGTTAGTTAGACTAAAACGTCAGAATTCCATGGGAATAAACTTTGAATTTTAGAGTCACTATCTACTTTGTGTAAATGCTGTTTCTGTTACTCTTGTTTGAGAATTACAAGGACAAATAATATCCCAGAGTAATGTTTTTCACAAAAATAACTGAGGGCCCCTCTCAGGACTTTGATTCAAGTGTAAACTAAATAGAAGAACAATTTTTTTCTGCTGAAAGTAAGGAGTAACAATAAAACTTTAAACAAACAGAAATAATTACGTATATAAGGTGGTTTGCCCCCCTCCCTCAACACTCAGTCTGTACACCAAAGTTTTTCAGCATTTAAAAAAAGGTTACTTATTTTTCTAATTAAACAACCCTTGTATTTCAGGGTTCCTTTTTAAAAAATTGGGACACTATTTAAGTTTAATGTAAAGAGCTAGGTGTTGAGGAGGGGTAAATCTCTCTCCTATCTATCTATATATATAAAAATAAGTTGTCTGTCTGTCTGTGGATCAGGTGACGTCATGTTTCTGTGTTGACTGACGTCATGAAATTAGTTGTCGTCATTTTTGCTTTGACGGTGACGTCATTAACGGTATTTAAGACATTTGTTCACGGAAAAATGTTTAATTGTAAAATGACTGAAGAACCTACAATGGCAACAGCCGAGGAAGCTGCTCAAAGAGTTTATGCCAAAAAACTTGCTGCTGATAGAGAAAGTAAGAAAAGAAAGCGTTCCGAGGAATCACAAGAACAGCAAGAAAACAGGCTTGCGGCTAAAGAACGCAAAACCGCGCAGTTAGATGAAAATCCACCTGGACAGCGAGAGTCAAAACATATCAAAACTGAAAATGATAGCGATGATGATTGGGTTTGGGATTTTGACTTGGATAAGGTCATCAATGCCTACCAGATTTAAGTTAAAAAACAAAGGTTCGTCGATATGTACTTCATAGTGACGCTGAAAAATAAAGAAGAAAACTGAAAAAAGAAAAAAGGTAAAAAACTAAAAAAAAACTAAAAAGAAAAAACACTCAAAGAGAAATTACAGACCGGGACACAAATGACGACCGAGACAGAGGGAATATAAGTGACGACCGGGAACCTCAAAGAGAAATTACAGACTGGGACACCCGGACACAAATCACGACCGGGACACAGGGAATATAAATGACGACCGGGACACAGGGACACAACTACAACGGGGACACCGGGGCACAAGCGGGATACATAAATGACGACCGGGACACAGGGATTGTTCGAATAGAAATTACAGACCGGGACACCGGGACACAAATTACGACCGGGACACCGGGACACAGGGAATATAAATGACGACCGGGACACTCAAAGAGAAATAACAAACTGGGACACCGGGACACAAATGACGACCGGGACACAGGGAATATAAATGACGACCGGGACACAGGGACACATCATTAGAATAATGAGGTATAGATCTGAATACGGATTGTTTTTCCCATGGACAATTATATGTTGCATGTTCAAGAGTCAGTAAACCTGACAATCTATTTATATGCACAGACAATGGGACAGCGAAGAATGTTGTATATTCGCATGTTTTACGTAGTTAAAAACATATATTTATATCTATCTCTATTCACAGGTGGGACACAGGGACACAACTACTATGGCGCGTAACTAATATGGCGCGTAACGACTTACTCGCGCGGGGGGGCTTGGGGGGGCGCGAAGCGCCCCACCAACTAGGTGTTGGGGTGGCGCGAAGCGCCACCCCAACAGCTAGTATGTAATAATTTCTGTTCTTTTTAAGAATTACTGTAGCTCCTCACTTTCAGTTAAAAAATAGTTGATTTCTTATATAATTTCTGATCGGTTTTTAAATAACGCCAGGATATCTGGCACTACCTTCAAGGAAAAATACTCCTCCCCACGGATATAGCCTCTGATCAATTCAATTCTGGTGAGAAATTACCCAAGACAATTACCCTAAACACCTCCACTTGTAAAATTGAGTCGGCAAAGAAAAAGCAAGACATATAAAGATATTTTGTATAGAGATTTTGACAAAGGCCCCCAGTATAAAATTTTTCCTGAAAAGTTTACCCCCTGGAAACTTCCCTTTCCATGGAAAGGTCTCCCCCTGCAGAAAACTTGTCCTCCCCTCCTCAAGTGAAAAATGTACGCATGCCTCCCAATAAAAAATTTTGTACATAAACAACGGAAAAATTGAATAATTTCAGGACCTTTCCCCAGGGGTTGTGGGGGTCATTTTATCTCCCATTCAACTATAAGGAACGAAATAACTTTCTCGGAATCGGAGGATTTCGAAAAAAATGGCGTGGGAGGGGCCTAGTTATCCAGCAATTTCTTTAAACGCTTAAAAAGGGCACTAAAATTTTTATTTTCCATTACAATAAGCCTTCTTTCGATGTTTTAGGCCTATTGGGTTGATATGATAACCCCTGGCAAAAATATAAAAATAAAAACAGGCATCTGTGATCTTTCTTTTGGCAAAATACAAAATTCCTCATTTCTGTAGATAGGAGCTTGAAACCACTATAGTACAATTTTCGACATGCTGAATCTGATGGTGTAATTTAAGATTCTATGACTTTTAGAAGGTGTGTCTCCCTTTTCTAGTAAATCAGGAAAACTGTTTCAGGATTGTAACACTTTTATTTATTGTTATCTCTTCTGCGTTTTCTTAACAGGGAAGCTTGAGACTTTTTTCTGGAGTATTTTTGGATGTTTTTTCTTGTGTCGCTTAAAATAGAAGAAAAAGTATCTGAAAATTCAACAAATTCTGTGTAAGTTGGCTCATCGGTGAATTTTGGGATATTTTTCAATAAGTTAGATTGGGAATTTTCTGATAAGAAGTTAGACCTGTTTCATTTGTCCACTAATTCCTTCTACTGAAGGGAAATCTGTAGAGACAAGTTTAAAGAAAAACAGAAAAAAGGTACTTAAAGATGTTCAATATTATCACTATAAAGAGATTCACTTTAAGTTTTTTATGTGATCAGTTTTTTCTATGTGATCAGTGTCCTGCTTCACCAAAAAACTAGAATTGTAAAATAGTAGACTCGAAACGAAATTGTGACTAAAGTTATGCACTTGCATTAATAAATATTTAGAACTACCAGAACTTTTGCAATAGGCCTCACGAATTTCACAAACTTTTTTGTACAAATTGTAAAGAGCAAACATTTATATATGATAATCTATAACAACAGGGAAAGTTGAATCTGAATATTTTCCAAAATCTCACCTTGAAGGTCGAATCGAACCAGGATATAAAATCAAACCCAATGTTTATTTTGCCCGATAACAAAGCAGGTGCCCTGCTTTGTTAAAATAACTGCAACTACAATTATACTAACCTTGAAACAGAAGTATAATTTAAGCTCAGTACGTGCCATGTTGTATAATTAGACGTGCACAACTTTATCCCTAAATTATTCAGAATATAGCCGATTGGATATTCAGTCCCAGCCGAGAGGATTGGTGCTCTGGATATAAAATGCTTCGTCCGAGAGGGTAATCCTAGCGCATCTAATTGTTCAGCTTAGGACGTGGATCAGTGGCGTGACTTTAAGCTCAGCAAGAGTTAACCCAGCTCTAAATAATCACCTGGAGATATCTGGGGAGGGTAAACACGAAGAGTCTGCGAAAGCACAACATGGTTGCAGTTTCAAGATTGCACTTCCTGACTGATGGACCAAGAAACGGAGTTCAGCACCGCCCATAGGGACTGTACAGTCCAATGTCATATTCTACCTTTTCGGCTTAGGTGGCTTTCCAAGGCGGCATTTTTTTTCTTCTTTTTTTTACAAAGAAAAAAAAATGAAGGAAAGAAGGAACTAAGAAGGAAATATATTAAAAAGGAAAGAAGACAATCCCACCTAAGAAGCCAACTAGGCCCAGTTTACTGATGAAAAAGCTTGTAGAGGAGATGAATTACCGATGAATATACAAAATAAAAACAAAGCAAGACCAATGAGTTTACTTTGGAAGGTCTCTTCACTGTAAAACAAGGCTCAAGGTTCAATCGGGTTTAATTAAAAAAAAGGAAATAACTAAACTTAAAGTACACTGCTCTGTGACAAAACTCACGTTCAGACCCATCTTGGAGATCGAAGCTCTTGAAAATCTCTTGGTGCGATCGTCCAGAATTACGTCATCAAAGGATCTTCAAGAATCTACAGTGAACGAACTTTCGGTGCTATTTCCTCTGAAAGCAATAGATCGTCCGTATTCTTACAGTGAGCAGAATAGAGATGTGATATACATACTAGTATCACCGCCAATTGCATCACCTTGACGAGTTGCCTGAAGGTTAAAGAAACGGAACAACTCAGGATCACTTCATCGTAACGACTAAAGAGGTTTTTTGCAGCCACAGGTGAATTACTGATTCAAACAGACCAGAACAAGCTGCGCTGCCACAACCGTTCATACGCTCACATACGGTCAGATTGCTCTCAACGGCTGTCATCGAAATTTCTGGTAGTCTTCTCTCGAATTGCCACAGAAGGTTGATGTGAAGCACTCTGTATTACTTCTGGCATCTCAATTTCGTGATTGACTTTACGTAATCACAGGGGCTTTGCTGCCGTATTTCCAGCTTGTGGTTACCTGCTGGCAGATACACTAGAGCTCCATCTCCCACCCAAAGATCACAAGGCTTTGTACACTGGTCATATACGAAAATAGCGACGAAGACCACACTGCCTTTCCATAACAAACAAATACAAAGTAGAGACAATAGGGAAATTTTTTTTTCAAGACAGTGGAAATTATTTTTGTAGATATTTCGGCCCTATGTCCAAGGGCCGTCTTCAGCACAATACAAGAATAAGAGGGAAACTATATATATATATATATTTATATATATATATATATATATAAATGAACTTACATCAAATTGTGAGGATTAAAACTGAATAATTAAAAACACTTTTTAAAACTTTTTTTAAAAATAGCCCTAGCATCCTTACTTCAACGAAGTTCAACCAGGACTGGCGAAAAGAATGAAATGAGAACATAAGCTCATTCAAACTAAAGAGAATAAAATGATTAGATGCAATTTCTTAAAGCTAATCTTGCTTATTTAGCAGCCTGTCTCAAAGGCCTTTTTAAAAAAAAAGTTTCCCTATTGTCTCTACTTTGTATTTGTTTGTTATGGAAAGGCATGTGGTCTTCGTCGCTATTTTCGTATATGACCAGTGTACAAAGCCTTGTGATCTTTGGGTGGGAGATGGAGCTCTAGTGTATCTGCCAGCAGGTAACCACAAGCTGGAAATACGGCAGCAAAGCCCCTGTGATTACGTAAAGTCAATCACGAAATTGAGATGCCAGAAGCAAGGAAGTAATACAGAGTGCTTCACATCAACCTTCTGTGGCAATTCGAGAGAAGACTACCAGAAATTTCGATGACAGCCGTTGAGAGCAATCTGACCGTATGTGAGCGTATGAACGGTTGTGGCAGCGCAGCTTGTTCTGGTCTGTTTGAATCAGTAATTCACCTGTGGCTGCAAAAAACCTCTTTAGTCATTACGATGAAGTGATCCTGAGTTGTTCCGTTTCTTTAACCTTCAGGCAACTCGTCAAGGTGATGCAATTGGCGGTGATACTAGTATGTATATCACATCTCTATTCTGCTCACTGTAAGAATACGGACGATCTATTGCTTTCAGAGGAAATAGCACCGAAAGTTCGTTCACTGTAGATTCTTGAAGATCCTTTGATGACGTAATTCTGGACGATCGCACCAAGAGATTTTCAAGAGCTTCGATCTCCAAGATGGGTCTGAACGTGAGTTTTGTCACAGAGCAGTGTACTTTAAGTTTAGTTATTTCCTTTTTTTTAATTAAACCCGATTGAACCTTGAGCCTTGTTTTACAGTGAAGAGACCTTCCAAAGTAAACTCATTGGTCTTGCTTTGTTTTTATTTTGTATATTCATCGGTAATTCATCTCCTCTACAAGCTTTTTCATCAGTAAACTGGGCCTAGTTGGCTTCTTAGGTGGGATTGTCTTCTTTACTTTTTAATGCATTTCCTTCTTAGTTCCTTCTTTCCTTCATTTTTTTTTTTTGTAAAAAAAAAGAAAAAAAAATGCCACCTTGGAAAGCCACCTAAGCCGAAAAGGTAGAATATGACATTGGACTGTACAGTCCCTATGGGCGGTGCTGAACTCCGTTTCTTGGTCCATCAGTCAGGAAGTGCAATCTTGAAACTGCAACCATGTTATGCTTTAGCAGACTCTTCGTGTTTAGCCTCCCCAGATATCTCCAGGTGATTATTTAGAGCTGGGTTAACTCTTGCTGAGCTTAAAGTCACGCCACTGATCCACGTCCTAAGCTGAACAATTAGATGCGCTAGGATTACCCTCTCGGACGAAGCATTTTATATCCAGAGCACCAATCCTCTCGGCTGGGACTGAATATCCAATCGGCTATATTCTGAATAATTTAGGGATAAAGTTGTGCACGTCTAATTATACAACATGGCACGTACTGAGCTTAAATTATACTTCTGTTTCAAGGTTAGTATAATTGTAGTTGCAGTTATTTTAACAAAGCAGGGCACCTGCTTTGTTATCGGGCAAAATAAACATTGGGTTTGATTTTATATCCTGGTTCGATTCGACCTTCAAGGTGAGATTTTGGAAAATATTCAGATTCAACTTTCCCTGTTGTTATAGATTATCATATATAAATGTTTGCTCTTTACAATTTGTACAAAAAAGTTTGTGAAATTCGTGAGGCCTATTTCAAAAGTTCTGGTAGTTCTAAATATTTATTAATGCAAGTGCATAACTTTAGTCACAATTTCGTTTCGAGTCTACTATTTTACAATTCTAGTTTTTTGGTGAAGCAGGACACTGATCACATAGAAAAAACTGATCACATAAAAAACTTAAAGTGAATCTCTTTATAGTGATAATATTGAACATCTCTAAGTACCTTTTTTCTGTTTTTCTTGAAACTTGTCTCTACAGATTTCCCTTCAGTAGAAGGAATTAGTGGACAAATGAAACAGGTTTAACTTCTTATCAGAAAATTCCCAATCTAACTTATTGAAAAATAGCCCAAAATTCACCGATGAGCCAAACTTACACAGAATTTGTTGAATTTTCAGATGCTTTTTCTTCTATTTTAAGCGACACAAGAAAAAACATCCAAAAATACTCCAGAAAAAAGTCTCAAGCTTCGCTGTTAAGAAAACGCAGAAGAGATAACAATAAATAAAAGTGTTACAATCCTGAAACAGTTTTCCTGATTTACTAGAAAAGGGAGACACACCTCCTAAAAGTCATAGAATCTTAAATCACACCATCAGATTCAGCATGTCGAAAATTGTACTATAGAGGTTTCAAGCTCATATCTACAAAAATGAGGAATTTTGTATTTTGCCAAAAGAAAGATCACAGATGCCTGTTTTTATTTTTATATTTTTGCCAGGGGTTATCATATCAACCCAATAGGCCTAAAACATCGGAAGAAGGCTTATTGTAATATTATAATTAATAAGAATAAAAGTGTTGTTTTGTAGACGCATTTTAAATTTACCATGTTATTGCAATACTATCATATATCTTTTTACGTCTTCAAATGCATAAGAATATCACGTCATTCACATGGAAAATGTTTCTTTTTGTAATTAAAGCTCTAAATTAGCCTACTGAACGGTGTATGTCCCACCCATGACTGGCTCCCTCAAGACCCTTCAGAAATGCCTCTTAATAATGCTTAAATATACCTCTAATAAAAGGGCACCCCATCTAAAATTGCTTGCTAGGATGGGCTAGCAACACACTGTCACGTTGGCTTGAAAATGCATAGTCTTGTTCCAATCTAACGTGGTGTTTTCATTACAAGATCTTGGAAATAACTCTTAATAGGGCTTAAATTTACCTTTAGTAGCTGCCCCTCTACCTCTAGAATCAGCTCTTAGGACTTCCAGGTCTTTTTTCTAATACACACTTGTTTTTGCTTGCATTTTATCCTATAACAGGTTTTTTAGGTTTTGTTTTCTCCGTTGTTGAGTTTTAGCTGCTTTTTCTGTGTTTTTAATAATGCTTAGCAATTTTGCTTTTCATTAATAAAATTTGTATTTACAATAGTTTGTATCTTTTAGATTTAATTTTTTAGGAAAAACTTCAATACATTTCACTAATACAATTTAAGTATCATGCAGCCAATGCACATAGGTATAACCATCCAAAATGCCCTTGATATAACTAAAATTCTGCGTAGTAAAGAGGAAAAGGACAAACTTTTGATCATGTATGAAGGCAAAGCATATTCTAACCATAATGGTACTCTTGCTTTTATTTCATCTCTGGCAACGATAGTCAGTTATTACAATCACAGAAAACCCATAGTACATTTAATCTTACTGGTATGCGTGAATAGGGGATTCTCCTTGCCTGCAATAGGTTATTGCATAGAATCTTTGTCTCAAATCATAGTATTGGAAAGGTTTTCATAGTCCAGATCCTTGCTCCATTGGACGGACAGGCCCTTTGGAATAATAATGGGGACACGATTTGTAGAACATAAACGTTCCGTGAAAAAACACATTTGAAGAAAATGAAGTCACTTAAAGTTTTATGTAACACCAATGTATGTACTGTCATTACGTAACACAAACGTGTAGACCCTCCTCAGTTACAAGCAAGGGTCCCCCACAGGGGCTTGAAAAACAAGTCACGTTAGAATATATCATCCTTAAAATAAATAAACACTTCCTTATTACTTAAGAACTAAAGAAATAATGAAGAAATACGCCTTGATGAAAAAATGTGTTGAAAAACGTCATGGGATGTCTTGAAATGTCTTAAAACATATTGAAGAAAAAATGTGTAAGAAAGTGTCTTTGGATGTCTTGAAACGTCTTGAAAAAATGTCTTGCCTGTTAAATTGGATACTAGGATGCCCGTTGAATTTCACTGCTAGGGCTCCCTAGGACCCCCAATTGAAATGGTTACAAGGGGCCCTCGGTGTTTAAGTCAGGTTTGGTTCAAACTACGAATCTTTTCGTAGTTGGTTCAGTACTATTATAAATCGGTTTATAACAAAATATTTTACTAAACCGATTTATAATAGTACTGAACCAACTACGAAAAGGCCTTTGAGACAGGCTGCTAAACAAGCAAGATTAGCTTTAAGAAATTGTATTTAATCATTTTATTCTCTTTAGTTTGAATGAGTTTATATTCTAATTTCATTCTTTTCGCCAGTCCTGGTTGAACTTCGTTGAAGTAAGGATGCTAGGGCTATTTTAAAAAAAGTTTTAAAAAGTATTTTTAATTATTCAGTTTTAATCCTCACAATTTGATGTAAGTTCATTTATATATATATATATATATATATATATATATATATATATATATATATATATATATATATATATATATATATATATATATATATATATATATATATAAATATATATATATATATATAGTTTCTCTCTTATTCTTGTATTCTGCTGTCTTGAAAAAAAAATTTCCCTATTGTCTCTACTTTGTACTGGTCATATAGCTTCTTTTGTTGAATCAAAATTTCTGTCCAGTTTAATTGAGCTTCCTTCATCAGTTTGTCAATGCGTGAGCGTACTTGCAACAATTCAGCATTTTGTCAGTTCTGTCTTAGAGCCGTTGGTGCTGCCTCCCACTGTTCTTTGAGGATATCCACAGGTCCTCTTGGTCACCTACCATGCAGGAGCTAGAAGGAAACCTAAGCCTAAACATTCAGGAGCTAATGAAAACTAAACTCTTTCGTGATGCGCGAACAAAATTTAGGGAACGTAGCGGTTCCATTCTTTTGGATTGTCCATAAAATATTTCTTAAGCAAGCGGATTAAGTTTCAATTGAGTCTTTCCACCAACCCATGGGTCTGAGGATGATACGGAGAAGTCTCCATTTCCCTTATACCAAGCATTCTATAAACTTCCCTCAAACTTTTGGACAGAATGTTTGATCCTTGGTTGGCCAAAATCTCAAAAGGGACTCCAACTTGGAAAAAGAATTGTACGAGGACCTCCCCAATCGTTCTTGCATTAGTTGTACGTACAGGTAAGGCTTCTGGATATCTGGTGGTATAGTCTGAAATTACCAGCAGAAACCGGTAACCGTTCTGTGATGCTTTTAACGGCCCAACAATGTCCATAGCCACGTGGTAGAAGGGTTCTTCCAATATGGGTAAGAAATCAGTAGTATCCTCTCCTCCACTTTCAGCCTAGCGGTGATCTGACACGGCTTACATCTTTTAAAGTATTTTTGGACATCTTATCTTACTCCTGGCCAGAAGAAACAATACATAATCAGATTACAAGTCTGCTAATTACCAGTATGTCCAGTTAATAGTGAGTGACGTGCAAACTTCATGATAAAGAATCTGCAAGACTATGGCACAACAAGATGTTATGTGTTGCTTCCTTTTCTTGTTGTTTTATACTCTGCCTGTTCTTTGTGTGGCCTATACTGGGAACAGCCGAGTCCCTATTTCCAGAATAAGTTTGCAACTATTTGCAATGCCCAAAACACCAGCTAAAGCAACCCTGATCAATTTTTTTTCAAAAAAACAAAAAAAAAGACCCTAGAGAACAAAGAGGAGAGGGAAAGTGGGGCTGATAATGTTAATATGATAAACACACCCAGTGATAAAAATGTTAATAACTCTAATTTTCAAGTTAGCAATAGTGATTTTGAATCTAGTGATAGTGACATCAGTGAACACCGGTTGTTGTCTACTGTTAGCTCTCTTGTCTAAACTGAAAGAAGGAGACAAAAAATGGAGTTCTGAAAATCTAAGAACAGAGAAAGATGGGAATCAAATGTCTAGCAAGAACCACTATGTGTATAATTTCAAAAAAAAAGGCTTTTAGATCCAAGAATCAAAGACTGGATAATGACAGACCCAACGGACCCTAACAAAGCCTGCTGCAAATATTGCTGCGAAACCCTTCTAGGAAGCTAGACCGCTATGGATGAGACATTCCAAAAGAGGAGTTTGAGCCGAAAACAAACATTTTAAAGCTGCTCAAGCTTTAAAGCACCAGTTATTGGTCGAGGATTCTGCCAGTACATCAAACAGTGTTTACATTATAAAGCTTCAGAAAGGAAGTGAAACAAAACTTGAGTTGTCTCTCACAATGTGGGCTGCCAAAGGGAATTGGACAATCAGCATTACACCCTATCAAGGGCCTTAAAGCAACATGTGAGAGATTTTTCTGTTGTTCAACTTATGGCTCGTAGATGTACAAAGTCTACTGCTCTGCACAAAAATTAGTGGGAATTTATTAAGTTTGAATTAATAAGTTTAATATTAATTAAACTTATTAAATTTAAATTGTATGTGTAGCCTACTGTGTTACCAATAAATTTTGTTTACTTAGAAACTGGAAGTTTTTCTTTGAACTTACTGTACAGAATAGGATTTTCCTTAAAAGATATATTGGCAATGGTAGAGTAAAATAATTGAATTAATATAAATTTAATGTAGGCTATATATTGCTTAGAGAAGTAAAATGACAATAATGTTATCTATTTTTTTTTTTTTCCTCACTATTAAGTAATATTTACAATTTAAAGCTATTTTAGTTTATCACCAGCAAATGAAAAAAACAACTCTTTGTGAAACTAAATTTTACTCATCCATTCCACATCTACACTCTCCCTCCAAACTTGACTCTTCCTTAAATCATCCGCATAAGTTTCAAGCCAAGCATTCACCAAGGGAGTTTTAACTTGCTTGGGGCATCATCGGAGTATCAGTGCAAGCTAAAATTTGAAACCGAACGAAAATTGAGTATATTCTGTTTCGTCACACTTATACCACTTCCGGTGAACGAAAACTGAGAAGAGGTGACAGAAGTAATGGAGGGAGATCAGATATTTGTTCTCAGTCACTTTTTGAATGCAAAAGAAGGTGAAGAGGGGGGTTGGGGTATCAGTGCAGCATAAGCTTTTGATGTTTCCGGATTTTCCACACATGCAACCTGACAATTGTCCCTAATAAACACATTGCTTGGTTCCTTGGCTTATTTTCAACACAAAATATCTGCTTTAGAGCGTTCTTCTTTTCTCCTACATACGTTGTCTTTATTCTTTCATTTTCTAATATTTCCAATCTTCGGGGCAATCCACCGTTCGAGGGGCATTTAATCAATTCGTGCATCAGTCCGTATAGCACCTTGTCTCCACATATTGAACAAATAGGCGTCTAGGGTCTTCAATATGCGACTAACTCTGTTGCTAAAGGGTGAGATTCCATGAATCCTGCAGTACACAAACTTTTTCTGTTCATAATTAAACGGTAAATCACTTAGACTTTAAACAATAACCGAAAATCAATGAACGGATCCATTTCTTCAGCTCTTTAAGTTGGTTCTTCCTCACTTCTAAGAATTTCCCATGATTTTTTTCTTTAGTTCCTCTTCTCCCAAGTCACATCTCAGAGCTCCCAATGCCTTTGTTTGCTTTAGTGGGCTGACAATCCACCGTAGATCAGCCGGAACTATTTTGCTTAGTTCTCTTACCTGCTCTTCTGCACTGTCATTCACATTAGGGAGAAACTACTGCCTCATAATTGTAGCTGATGGCTCCTCCTTAACCGAAAGATCACAAATGTTTCTGAAGAAGAGGGACTTGCATTTTACCCTGAAATCTGCCACCCCCGTTCCATCCGATTCCAAAGGAAGGTAAAGCATTTCCATCTGCATCTTTTCAAGTTTTCCGTTTCAAACAAAGCTCGAGATGGCTCTATCAATGTGTTAGGCAAGGTTTTTATGTAACGCAAACGCTTGAGCAGTGTAAAATAATAGCGTGAAGCAATATGTATTGACATACAGAACTCTCTCGAACATCGTTTTGAAAATGCTTTTTCTCGGTTGCCTCAATATCCTGACTATTTTATTCACTCTTTCCTCCCAAGTTTTTCTTGTGTTCAGCATATTTTCAAAGTCAGTCCCAATAGTTGCGCTTTATCAAAAAGTTCGTGGTAACAAACTGTAGTAAAGAGAAATGTTGAAATGTCGATAAAATGTTGAAGAAAAAGTCCTAGAACAGGGGCCAAAATTTTCGTTTTTACCGAAACTAGTTCCAGTTGCATCTTTAGAATCCTCTCTCCACAAATGTAGTGCTCTTGTTTCAAACCCGGATACGGTTAGATCTTGTTCGAATAACACTCTTTACAACACTTCATTAAAGCTTCCTAATTCTCCAAATAACGCAATGGAAAAAATCATTTGACACAAAAGTTTTCAAAAAAATCCGTATGATTCCTCAAGAATAATCACTAAAGCCGATACAAGCAACTTCTTAATAATTAGGAATAAAACAGATTATGATGGTAAAATTCAGTCGCATTTAAATGATACAAACACTTATATTAAATCAACCCATGACCAGACTGATCAATTTGCTCAAAAAGTTATAAAAGAATTAAAAACTCAGAAAGAAAATGGCAGAATCACTCCACAGTTGTACAATAAATTTCTCCCTCGTGGTGTTTTTTGCTCAAAGTTTTATGGATTACCAAAATTGCACAAACAAGGCATTCCTCTAAAACCCATTGTAGCTAGTAAAAAAATAACCTGCCTCAAAAATCGGAAAATGGTTATGCACTGCATTTAAACCATTTCTTTACTCCCAAAAATCTTATATAAGAAATTCAGTTGATCTTGTAGAAAAATTGAGCCCAATCCCAAAAGAACTATCAGATTATCTGCAGAGAAGGCAAATATCGCAATAAGAGATTATTCCAATTTTTAATAAATACGGTTAGTGAAATGAATGAACCTTTTTAGCTTGTGAAATGTTAGCTTTTACCACACAGTCTTGGCTGAACTTTTCGTTAAGAAGTATTGATGCCAAGGCTATTTTAGAAAAACGGATTTTTAACCGACAACTTTTATTGTAAGTGTTTTATTGTTTATTATTTTCCTTGCTGAAGACGGCCCTTAGATATAGGGCCAAAATATTCAAATAGGTTTTGTTGGTTCACTGTCTTGGAAAAAAAGTCCTCATTATTCTCTCTTTTGTTGTTGTATTATGGAAAGGCAGTGTGGTCTTCGTCAAAAGGGTGCAATTTAGTTCTTTTTCGTTTTTCGAGCATTTTAGTCGGTTTTGACTTGTTTTTGTTTTGTTTTGTTTTTTTCAAAAAAAGCCAAAGGATATTTTCAATGAGTACAAAAACAAAACACTCAGGGCGAGAATAGCTGTTGGTACCCCTGATAAATTAACCCATAACAGAGTTTAAATGACTGGTAAGTGGTTTTACCATTCCATAATGGATTGGTAAAAGACTGGTAACGTTGTCAGAAATAATTAAAGCGCAAGCAAAGAGAGACAAAAACCGAATCAGGAAAGTAAAAACCGAATACGATAGACCAACTTCGGATCAAACTTGGATATTTAACGAAGCCGCTTCCTTTATAGGATGTAAAAAACCTCCAGTATACCGGATACCAGGCAAAAGAAAAAGAAAATGCACAAATGTGGGAAAAAATTACATCATATGAAGTAGAGAAAGGGATATTTGAGTAAAAAATGGAGTATTGACAAGAATAGACAGGCTAAGCTACGATTTCATAGGTTAACATGGAATGAAACTGGAGAATTCTTAATAAAAGTAGTAAACGGATTTGGGTCAAAAGGATACTCTGAAAGTAAACTGTCGGTTGTATCACTCTTGCAAAAGCGTGGACTTAGAAAAAAACTCCGAAACTGGCAAAAAATATTCCAAAGAACATATAACAATGTCTCTAGGGTTGACACAACTTCCTAGAGCCCTTGGGAAAAGGTTTCAAGTCACACCCTGGGGGTATATGAGGTTTTTATGGAATGGGTGGTCGCATAAACTTTGGATGGGGCTCAATTGATTTGAAATTAGAAGCTATGGTACCCCTTTTAAGAGTCAAAAGTGATTCGAGAGCAATCAACCCCCACCCACATAACATCATTTGCCCAAATATATATACATCTATTAAAGATAATATAAATATAATATATATCTATTAAAGATATATATCTATTCCTGAGATATTGCGAACATGACATTTTGACAACCAGAATACGTACATTGTAGCTACACCCAGTAACAACTGGGATGCACATAGTTTCTTTAAGTTCGTCCTTCCCCTGAAAGATCTCTCAATTTTCCAACTTCATGACCTTCTCCAACTACTCTTGAAACAGTGCTGTCACTTACTTCAAGTACTTTTTCTTGAAGTACTACTTAAGTAAAATTTTCCATTACTTGTGCTTGTACTTAAGTAAAAACTCTAGGGTGTACTTATTACTTGATACTTAAGTAAGACTACGAAATAATTATTACTTAAGATGCTGTTAATGTACTTCTTTTTCAAATACTTTACCTTTGACAAGAAAATTTTGTGTGTGTGTGTGCTTTCGCAGTGTACAAGAAAACATCACCTTTAGATTTAGAGTAAACTCAGACGTAGCTCCATGCCCAATTTTTGGATGTGAAATAACGTATTTGTTTTTGTCGAAAAAAAATTATAGTATGATTAACACTTGGTTTAATTTTGCTTAAAAGTTATATAATAAAAGATTGAAATTATTTCACAGTTCACTGGTCGACAGTGAGCTAAAATCCCTTGTTTTGTGCTAAATGTTGCATACTGTAGTCCATTTGGGCTTATATTTCTGACATTAGTGTTTAAGTTTCGTCATCTTGCCAATTGAACCAGATTTCTACCATGTCATCGTCTTCAGGACCATATTATTGGTAAAACTACTGAAGCTATGAATCTTTGCCCATCTAAATGTTGTCTGCAATAAACAAGTCTAGGGAATTCTAGCTGGATCAAATGCAGCGGTACTTTGTCAAATTCATTCCAGTAAATTCAGGTATTCAGACGAATCTGACTTTAGATTTGTCACTCCATTCAGAAGTTATAGGCCCTACTAAATTAAAGGAAAACTCAAGTTTCTTAAAACTTGAAACCCTATCTCCCTCGCCCTAGTTGAGATAGGGTTTGTGATACCAGAACTTGATATGAGCCCTGATCTTAGGCGTCTTTGGTATAGTTTTCATTCGAATCCGTTACTCCATTTGCAAGTTATGCTAAATTGAACAGAAAACTTAAATTTTTTCAGGAACTAAAACCTATTCCCTCTTGTTATATTTGAGCTAGGGTCCTTATCTCAAAGCTTGATAAGTTTCATGGCCTTAGGCCTCTTTGGTTCAATTTTCATTCAGATCCATCACTCCATTTGCAAGTTACTCTGAATTAAACGAAAAACTGTTTTTAGCAGGTAAAGCCCTCTCCCCCTGTTCTATTTGAGCTAGGGTCTTCATCTTTAAACTTGATGTTTCTCATGATCCTTGGCACCAAATCCGGCCATCCAAATTTTCATTCACATCCGACCAGTGGTTCTCCTCCTATACTTGATTACACAGACGGACGGACAGACAGACAGACGGACAGACAGATTTTGCAACGTCTTAGGTAGCCATGTTGGCTCATTGGATCCAAGAAAAGGAAAACAATATCATATCATCATCCAGGCATCATCACCTATTTGGATAGTGGAAAATATCCATCAAGATAAGTTTTTGAGATCTGTCTGTCTGTCTGCCCGTCTGTGCAATCGAGTATAGCGGGAGAACCGCCAGTCAGGTTTGTGTTAAAATATTGAACTATTTGGATTAAAATTGAGCTTAATTAGGGCGAGGGGGCTTTAAGTGTTAAAAAAATTTGAGTTTTTCATTTAATTCAGTATAACTTGCAAATGGAGAGATGAATTTCGATGAAAATGGAATAAAGATGCCTAAGAGTATAATATGCATTGAGTTCTGGGATGGAGACCCAACCTTAATTAGGGTGAGGGGGCTCTAAGTGCTAAAAAAGTTGACTTTTTTGTTTTACTCAGTTTAAGTTGCGAATGAAGTAATGGATCTCAATGAAAGTCAAGCCAAAGATGCCAAAACCATAAGACACATAATGTTTGGAGATGAAGACCCTAGCTTAATTAGGGGAGGGGGCATTTAATTCAGTGTAACTTGTGAGTGGAGTGACGGATCTTAATGAAAATTGACCCAATGATGCCTAAGCCCATGTCAGGCATCAAGTTTTTATATGAAAACCCTAGCTCAAGTAGAACGAGGGGGAGTGGGTTTTAAATGCTGAAAAAAGTCAAGCTTTTTGTTTAATTTAGTATAACTTGCGGATGGAGCAACGGATCCAAATGAAAGCTAGACAAAAGATGAATAGGATCAGGGCTCATAATGAGCTCTGATATAACAAACGCTATCTCAAATAAGGTGAGGGGGAGGGGGTTTCAAGTTTTAAAAAAGTCGAGTTTTCTTTCAATTTAGTAGGGCCTATAACTACTTCCACCCATGGCTTGCCCAAAGACTGGAAATAAACCTTTTCCAAAATAAGCCATACTGAAGCCAACCTTCAACCAAATATTCCATCCACAGAGAAAAATTACTTTGTATGGCACTTAGTATGTACCAAGTGACATAAAGTGATGGCAAATTCTGTCGGTCTGTCGGTCCCGGTTTTGCTAGTTTAGGCACTTCCAGATAAGCTAGGACGATGAAATTTGGCAGGCGTATCAGGGACCAGACCAGATTAAATTAGAAATAATTGTTTCCCCGATTTGACCATCTGGGGGGAGTGAGGGGGGACGGTTAATTCGAAAAATTAGAAAAAATGAAGTATTTTTTACTTATGAGCGGGTGATTGGATCTTAATGAAATTTGATGTTTGGAATGATATTGTGTGACTTGTGTTCTTCACAAGTCCCATATGAGCTCTTCGCTCTTGTTTTATTCCTTTTTTCTCGGGAGATTTCTGACTTAGTCTCATGGTTTTTGCCACTTCATGGTGTGAGAACTTCTGCTAGAAATAGGTAGGTTGCAACTTCTGCAATATTCTGCAGTTTGACCAGCCGTATGGAATGCGTCTGAATCAGCGGGCTTGCTGCACGCCCGTGATTTTATAGTATATGTTTGTAAGGAGTTTTACCGACAATTTGAATTGATTACACAGCATGCGGCTTGCTTGAGTGAAAACCAGCCAAAGGATATAGATGCCATATATTTTCATAGCGCGTATTAAATATACCTTGAAAACTTAAGGCAGTTTCCTTGTAAAGGTGCCGAGGGCGATATATGTCATCAAAGTGTGAATCAAGACTTCATTTTCATGCTCTTCTTTTCTTTCAGCACGCTGACAACCAGCGACCTTTTATTGAGCTTTGATTTCTCTTATTAAAACAGTCTGCAACTGACTCACTTGACTCCTTACTTTTAAATTTGAGTTTTTTGTTGCTAAGGTTTTTACTTATTGAATCAGAGAATGAACTACTTTATTACCTTTTATCTGTTTTAAAGCCAATCCAAAGTTTATTTTTCTATTTTCAATATTTTTTTTTCCACCATTCCGACATGTTTCAGAATAACCCTGTATTTTTTCAAACGTGCCAGATTTGACTGAACACTAATCGCCGGAAGTTCAACTCTATGTGCACTATGTTAATCCTGTCATGTGATCTGTCTGATCCAATCAGGACTTTTTGACTGCACTTTATTGTTTTGATAGTCTTTTCCTTTCAAGTCGTTGTGTTAAAAACTGGTTAAGATTATTTTTTGGACTTCGTTGGGTGTGTACCAGCCAAACAAGGGAAAACAATATTCTTAATATTTTTTCATCATCTCCACATGTTTCAGAATAACCCTGTATTTTTTCAAACTTGCCCGATTTGATTGTACACTAAGCACCAGAATTTCAACTCTACGTGCACTGCGTTAATCCTGTCACGTGATCTGTCTGATCCAATCGGGAGTTTTTTGACTGCACTCAATTGTTTTGATAGTCTTTTCCTTTCAAGTCGGTGTGTTGAAAATTGGTTAAGATTATTTTTTTGGACTTCATTGGGTGTGTACCAGCCAAACAAGGGAAATGGTTAAAAACGATAAAACGGAGATTCTGCTTCTTGATTAAGATTTCCAAGAGAGGAATGACAGGGGGCATTTCGTAGGCAAGGGAAAGGGCTAAGAAACCTTCAGAATGGCTTGAACAAAAAGTAGCAAGGGCTTGATATATATATATATATATATATATATATATATATATATATATATATATATATATATATATATATATATAGAATATACATACATGTAATAATACTTCAAGTTGCACTTGAAGTACTACATAAGTACAATTTTGGTAAGTACTTGGTACTTAAGTAAATATTAATATCAGTAACAAGTACTTGATACTTAAGTAAAAATTTATAGTACTCGTTGCAGCACTGTCTTGAAATATTGAATATGTGCCGGTTCGACAATATGGATGGATGTCGTTTGAAATCCCTTTTGATTTTGTTTGAAATCCCCTTTACCATTCTGGAAAAGTTTCAATTTTAAAGCCATAGGCGTTCCTGATATAAATATTGATACGCCCTTTTGACAGCATGGATGGACCTAGAGTCTTTTGATTTAGTGAAACGTCCCTCAATATTGAATAAAAATTACAATCTAATAACCATAGCCATTCGTTTTATGTTAGAAATAAGAACTTTTTACAACCTAGATGCAGTCTGCTATTTTGACACGCGGGATGCCGATAAATTCTTTTGATTTAGTCAAATAGTTTTAGTTGTAACTGTAAAAGTTAAAGTAGTATGTGCAGTCACAATCGCAGCAGCAGTAACACCACTAATAGTAGTGGTCGTAACTGCAAGCAGTAGCAGCTGCAGTTGCTACACTCGTAATCACAAGTTGTAGCAATTGCAGTTGCAAGTAGTTACAGTGGAAGTAGTTACACAAGCTGCATTCTCGTTTGCAGCCATAAGCAGCCGAAGTTGCAGCCATAAGTTGGTGCGATCGCAAACAGTGTCACTTGAAAGTATTCGTAGGCTATGGTGCTCGCAGTCGCGAGTAGTCATAGTTGGAAGTAATCATAGTTGTAAGTTGTGGTATTGCAAATAGTTACAGTCACAAGTAGCCTTAATCATAGTTGTAATCGCAAATAACCTTAGTCAAAGTTACAAGTAATCACATAAAGTTACAAGTGCTATCATTTGTAGTCACAAGTAGTTACAGTCAAAAATAGTCAAAATTATAAGTCGTCGCATTAGCATATATAAATAGTCACAGCCACAGCCATAAGTAGTCGCACCTGCAATCCTGCTTAATACCTTGACATCCAGAATAACAAAAAAACATTGCTGGAGCATTCAGCATTAATCTATGCGACCTCAGCCTGATTTCGTATGCTGGCGACCTACTGATGTTAAGCTGCAACCTAACTTCTCTACAAGAAAATATTGACCACGTGATCACTGGTTACAAAATTATCGGTCTAAGTGTCAACGCACTAAAGACGAAATTTGTTGAATTTTGTCCCTCAGCAAACAACAGCAAGCAGCAACTCAAAGCAGTGCTACATATGCGACGGTTGAACAAATGAAATACCTGGGAATAACATACGGTCATGATGTCAGAGGTACTTGTTTACCAATAATCGAGAAAATTACCAAGAGTATTCGTTCAAGTTATGGGAAGCTTGTCTTACTGAAATTTAGCTTAAACAGGAAAATTATTGCAAAACTTTACGCAGCGGCTGCTCTTCCTCGTTTTCCTTGGGACTGGTTCACACAAACTGACAGACTAAAACTACGATCTGTATACTGCAAATAACTCAAGTTTTTGCTTCGATACCTGCTCTACGAGAGAAACACTTCTGTTCTAAGATCTCAAAATATGGTGGAACCAATTATCATTGTACCGTCTACTGAAACAAATGCAGAAAAAAAGGAGTTGGAAAAATTGTTCGAGTTTTTGCCTCTACACCTAATCTACGAGTGTGATTGAAGAATCTATTACCTAATCTTGTTCTTTGATGCTAAGTACTCTTGTTTTTTCCTTTTCTTCTTTTGTATTATTTCGCTTTTCTCTTTTTTTGTATGAGGAGGCAAATAATAAAATAAAATAGTCCCAGTCGCAAGCAGTCGCAGTTGCAGTCACAGTAGTACAGACAACTGTGAACCTGAAAGTGAAAAACTATTACCCTTTGCCACTTCTAATGTATTGCATATAATAGTAACTTGATAACTTGATAACTTTTGATAACTTGGATTCTTATAGTGTCTTTTTATTTAATGTAGTATCCCTCTCAGAATTCCCTGAAGTTTTGCTTTAATGCTCTTGGCGGTTTCTGACATACTCAGGATCAAACATTCCCCCTCTTTCCTAATAATAGATCTTCTATGTGAACACTGGTTGCACTCCCTAATTTACGACCTGTTCTCCAGGGGCTCTGGGAGGCATACCATTCTCAGAGGCATTGTTTTAAACAAATATTGAATAATTTGAACAAAGTGGCTCTTTGTCCTTTTGGCACTGTTCAAAACACCCTGAAAGTTTCAACTTAATGCCCTCAGCAGTTCCGAATATAGTGCTTATAAGCCGTTTGACAATCAGCATGCATATAGTATGTTCTGATTTTTTGTTCAACATTCCCCTTATTTATTCCCTGAAATTAGTCGCTAGTAGATGTAATTGCAGTTACAAACAGTCGCAGCCGCAGTTGTAAGTTGTTTCAGTCGGAATTAGTCACTGTCGCAGTTGCAACCAGTGGCATTTGCACCCACAGCAGGAGTGGTAGTAGCAATGGCCCCGAGAGTTTCGAGTTAGTGTCAACCTGTATCCATAATATTTATTAGACTTTTATCCTAATATTAAAAGACACTTATTGCGATTATTTTTCTTTTATCATACTTTTATTATCATTATTGATAAAAAAAAAATTCCTTGCCTCAACTAATCTAGGCCAATCTGCAGGGGAAGTGATTTGGTCTCACGGTCCTTAAATTTAAAGAATTAATGAGGCCGAGATTCATGGGGAACAACTAAACCTGCCCTATTAGCCTTATTCATAATATCTATTAGACTTTTCTCCTAATATTAAAAGACACTTATTGCGATTATTATTCTTTTATCATACTTTTATTATCATTATAAAAAAAAATCCTTGCCTCAACTAATCTAGGCCAATCTGCAGGGGAAGTGTTTTGGTCTCACGGTCCTGAAATGTAAAGAATTAATCAGGCCCTCTTATTTGTCGAACAACGTTTGATATTTCTGGATTTTGAAGAATTTTATTCTTTTTTCTGGGATATATACGCCGGTAGCTACATGCACTGATATTTTTTTTTTTCAGGGAAACCTAAATAAAATATAATTGGAAAATTTCAATAGAAATGTCTAAAAATTCAGAAGAAAATATGATTTAGTGGGACTAAGGACTGAGTCAAACCCCACTGTGTGCTCGTGTCTAATTTTGTAGCTGTAGCTGTAATTGTAGCTTTGTTGCTGCTTGGGCCGTATGTTATTTTGAGTAGGTGTCTAACCCTTGATTGTCCACTTCTATTTTAGGTATTCAAAATCTCGCTTGCCAGGTAATTAGATTTCTTATTTATTGTGTAATAGCATGACTGGACAATGCAATTTTCAGGTTCTTCATTAACCATGTTGCTAATGAATATGTAAATAAGGATGTATAATTTTATTATAAAGCGGGTAACAAAATCAACACAAGACTGAAAAGTACGTTAATGCCAAAGGTCACTAACCCCTGGTGTGAAGAAGCCTTTGTTTAGAACAACTTTTTAAATATGAACTTTTGATCTTTTCAGTAGGCTTTTATTTGACAAAGTTGTTGACAATTTGTGACCTTGGCATGTTGACGCGTCAGGTGCAGTTTTCTAACCATAAAAAAGCCAGATAATCTATATATTACCCAATGCTGTTGGCAATAATTTCTTGTTGCTTTTTTTTTCGTTTTTCCCTCAGTTGTAAAGATTTAAATAGTCAAGATATAAAACAGCATACATCTCCATCAACAATCACTGCCGTATTTTCGTTCATACTTATATGTGTAATTTATTTTTTATGTATATATAACGTATTATAAGATATAACATATTAAAATAACATAATATAGCATATACTATATGTATGTATAACATATTTATATTACGTTATAAGTGCATTGTGTTCGTCTTTCTTCTTCTGTTGTGGATTGCTTTTGCTACCCTAGTGATTTATCAACGTTTCTAGTTATTTATTTTTCTTGTCTTGTGATATTATTTTGGCTAGTGATTTAAAAAAAAATTAAATAATTTTTTGTTTTTATAATTAATTTTTTTAAGAAGTACAACAATAAGGCAAAGGGGAAAAAGCACACAAATTCTTGATTGAGAATACAATTGGTGTTGGCATTATGTCTAAAAGCAGAAACTGTTTAAAAGCAGGAGCGTCGATATTGTCGTAAAAATGTGTAGGCCTAATATTCTTCTTTCCGTTCACTTGACCTTTTCCTTCAATGTTTACCATGCCTATTTTCTTGCTAGTCTACCCAATATCGTATCTAGGGGATGCTTGCCCGATATTAACCCCACCCTGCCCAAAAAAGTAAATTAAATTTTTCCGACTCGTAAAAGAGTAACAAAAATATATACATAAACAAATTTCTATTGCGTTTTGTAATTTTTTAATATAGCCCCCTCCCTGAGCAAAACTATTGCTTACACCATCTCTTTTAGTGATTTACATGACTTGATAGCTTAACCAGGTCAAGAAGAATAGACGGAGTAACATATTTTATTTCTGATCGAGATTTAAATTTCCGATTTCTGATCAAGCCATATTCAATTAAACCATAATCTAATCGATCTTAATCTGAACCACAGGTAAATATGAATTATGTACGAGGGGGATACCCACCCTGCGCAACATTTTTGACAAAATGGTGAAACTAAGATGTGGGCAGCTGTAAACTTTATAAACTTACATGAAGTTGTAAATTATATAAATAAGAAGAATAAAATAAATTCAATAACTTGTTTAATTGAAAAAAATGAAAATGCTGATATGAAATCTGTTCTGATATGATATGATGTTGTAAGATTATAAATGGTATGAAATGAAATGAAGTTTCATTTCATATCACTTGTAAATGAATCATATCATTCATATCATTTTCATTTTTACTAATTCATTTCACTATCGTTTTCGCCAATTTATTCATATCAATATCATTCATATCCTTTACAAATGAAGCTGATGTCAAATGAAGTTGTTAATTATCAATTTACGTGAAGTTGTAAATTTTATAAATACGAAGAATAAAATGAGTTAAATAATTTGTTTAATTGAAGAAAATGAAAATACTGATATGAAATCTGTTCTGGTATGAAATGAAGTTGTGAAATTGTAAATAATATGAAGTGAAATGAATTTTCATTTCATATAATTTATAAATGAATCATATCATTCGTATCATTTTCATTCTCACTAATTCATTTCACTATAATTTTTAGTAATTCTTTCATATCAATATCATTCATATCATTTACAAATGAAGCTGATATCAAATGAAGTTGTAAATTATCAATTTACGTGAAGTTGTAAATTTTGTAAGAAGAATAAAATTAATTCAATAATTTTTTTAATTGAAGAAAATGAAAATGCTGATAAGAAATCTGTTCCAGCAAAAAGACGAATTTGATAAATAAAACGGCAGGGTTCTTGAAAAACCAATGATAACCATAGAAGGATATCTACCAACCTCTAGATCAGATTCAGTAATTACAGCGGTTTAGCCAGCTAATACAACGGATGATTATACTAAGACTGCTGTATTTAGTAGCCACTAAAGAGGCCGTATCCAGGGGGTTAGGGGGTCTGAACCCCACGAAATGTTTGTCCGATCTGTAAAAACGTCTGGTATACCATACAAGGATAAAACCTTCGCTAAAGCTCTTTTATCAGCTGTATCGAACGTTAATCATAATCATAAAACTAAGGACTAAAGGTGTTTGATGACTCAGACACTTCTCAATTATTAAACTAAGAGTGAAAATTTGGTCGATACATCCTCTACCCTTCCTAAAACCTTACTGTTTTTTTCTCTTAAAATATTTTTTACAGCATCTCCAAGTCTAAAAAGTATCATCATACCAAGTAATTTGCTTCCTCTAGAAGCCAAGTTGATACATCTATAATTACCACACTAGTTCTTGTCACATTTCTTAGAGAAAGGATGAATTACAGCTTTTCTAAATTCACTAAGGACCCCCCCCCCTCCGCATTTTCCTCCATTTCCAAAATTCATATTCATAGTCTTCAGTAACTAATCTCTAACTTCATAACCACCATATTTAAAAAAATTCAATTACCAGACAATAAGCACCTGGGACTGAATATGTTTTAATCTTTTTAGTACCGTCACTAATTCTTTCTCGCACAATAAATTTTCCTTAACATCCAAAATGTCACAAGCTATTTAATTCTTTTCTCTATCTTTTCTTAGAAAATGTTCTACCCATCTCTCTTTAAATCTTCCCTTATTACTAAATGTAGCCTCATTTTTATCTTTAACTAGGACAAGTCCAGATTAATAATTTCCTCTCAATTTATTAACATACCAGTTCAATATTTTACTATTATGCCTTCTAGCCCCATCTTCTAGATTCTCAGCAATTTTATCCTTGGCGTCCATTTAATCTCTTTAATTCATATTTTAATGCTTTCGCCACTCTCTTCACGCTCCTCCGAATAATTTTTCAAAAAGCTCATCCTTTTACCTATTAGACATAAAATACTTTCACTAGTATTCCTAGCTAAGTTTCTAACTTTCATCCCCAAGACACTATCACTGACTTCACAAACTATTTTCCCCAAAATTATTCCATCCATCTTCCACATTGTTAGATTAAACTCTCTAGTTTAGGAGTCAAACGTTCCTGGAAAGTTTCTCTTGGATTCTCATTCTGGAGTCTACCAACGTCATAGCTTCCCTGAAGGTAGCTACTCTCCCTAAATTTCAGCTTCAGATTAACCCTGGACACTACACGATGGTTATCTTTGATTTTAACATAAATAACAGGAATCAGCCCGATTAAATTAATTAACAGGACTCATATCTTGACCTACCCTGTTATTAACTGGACTCATTTTAAAATTAACACTCAAAATTATTACACACTTGAAATTAACAGGACTCATATCTTGTATCTATCCTGGCAGTCTTCGGTTTACAAAAACATAATCAATGAGGTTATTTGTCTTGTCATCTTGTAAATAACATATTAACTTATGGGCCATTTTATTACCAAATACAGTATTTGTTATAACTAGGCTGATAAACCTACGAAATTTAAGCATCATTTAATGATTAATGTTTAATTTTCCTACGCCAAATTTACCTAGACAAGGATACCATCTATCCCTATTTCTACCGACCTTGGGACTAAAATCTCCAAATAAATATAACATATTTCTACATTAGACCTTGTCTATTTGTTTCTATAGCTGCAAGTAAAATTCATGTGAGTCACTACTTTCTCCATTATTCGGTTTTGCATGGGCATATACTACTATGACTTTCACCCTGAACCTTTTATTCATAAAATGAGCCACCAGTGGTCCATTATTAATACCTTCCTAACCTAAACAAGACAAGAGCAGATTCCTTATCCAACCTGAACCCTAATTCTAGCTTATTCACCGGTTAATAATATATGCATGAAACGAAATGAATTTTGATGCTTATTCGAAATATACCAAATTCATGAAGTTTAATGTTACCCATCAAAAGTTCACAAGCCTGAGGAAATTTGCCAAATTTTTATGAAAAGGAAAGAAACACCCCTAAAAAATCAAGCCATCTTAATGAAAATCACGCCATCAGTTTTAGCATATCAGAGAACCCTACTGTAGAGGTTTCGAGCTCCTATATACAAAATTGTGGAATTCTGAATTTTTTGCCAGAAGCAAGATCACGGACGCGTGTTTTTTTCCCATGGGGATCTGACTAAACCAGTGATCATAAATGATCGGGAGAGGGCTCGTTTAATCGGAAATCAAAAGTTCTAGTGCTTTTTTAAGTGATCAAAAATAGTAGAGGGCAGCTAGCCCCCCTCCCACCCCATTTTTTCCAAAGTGGTCCGATCAAAATTTTCAGATAGCCATTTCATTCAACATAGTCGAAAGATCAAATAACTATGTCTTTGAGGATAACTTAACACCCCACAACCCCCAGGGGAAATGCTGAAAGTTATGAATTTACCCATTGTTTACATATACTATTTGCTATTGGGAAGCATAAATATAAGGGAATTTTTCATGGTGGAGGAGCTGGATTTCCCGGCATTAATTAAAAACTATCATAGATTAAATAAAAAACAAGTTTTCTCAACTAAAAGTAAGGAGCAACATTAAAACCTAAAACGAACACAAAATAATTACGTATATGAGGGGGGTTGTCCTCAATAACTCGCCCTTTACACTAAAGTGTTTTTTGAGTTAAAAAAATTATTCCAATTAAACGGTTTTTGTGTAAAAGGAATCATTCTTAAATAATTGGAACAAAAGGTCAAACTTGAGCGTAAAGAGTGAGGTATTTTGGAGGGGGAAATCCCCTTCATATATGTAACAATTTCTGTTCGTTTTAAATATTTGATGTTGCTCCTTACTTTCACTTGAAAATACTTGTTCGTTTTATTTAATTCGTCGATAGCACTATCAACGTCATCAACAACCATTTTTTCTTTCCGTCCTCTATGCAAAGTATTCTCCTAGGGAAATTACCTAGGTTTTTTTTTTGTTTACAGCTTATCGAGAGTACGTAAATTTTAGACTATACATTTCTTTTTTGTTCGTTTACTGACTTTTATCAAGATTTTAGGGATTGTATTTTTTGTCTCGTGTCAGCCCTGCTAATGAGGACACAGCCATCATCCGGCCTTGGTCACAGGTTCGTTGTAAGGTATTTTTGGATAGCCTTGTCTTCTTCGGTCATTTTCAATATTTTGTTTCGAAACAATTCGAAGAAAAAGACTTTTAGAGCCTGTCTTTTTAAGTTTGTCTCTCTGGAGCATCAATTCCCTCAAATTTAAAATTCCATAAATTAATAACTCATTTAGAGGTATAGCATTTATCATATACACATAGCTGTGACTGCTGAATGTTTGAAGGATAGGTGGGCGCGGTCTCAGTATAAAATTTCACATGAAAGCCCTATTGTATAGATTTTGAATAGCAAGTATGAAATATGAAAATATAGGCTTCTTCCTAAAAAAGACTTACAAAAAACTAAAAATAATATAATGCAAATAAATCGAAAGCCATTTTTTAATCGCTAATATCTCTAAATAATTAAAAAGTCAAAACAGTTAGTTTTTTTAACTACCTGGTAATGGCAAAATTTGTAATGTATTTGAAAACATTATTTTTTACAGATTTGTTTTCAATATATCTAAATCGTTATATATCAATTGTATGCTACTTTTTATGAAGCTTACTATCGCAGTGTGAAATCTGATGACGCTATTGCAGAAATTAAATAAAAAACTAGTTTTTTAACTGAAAGTAAGGAGCGACAATAAAACTTAAAACGAACAGAAATTACTTCGTATATGAAATGGGTTGTCCCCTCTGCAATTCCTCGCTCTTTACGCTAAAGCTTTTAATTGTTTTAAAAAGCAAAATTGTGGCAAAGAGTCAAACTTTAGCGTAAAGAGCGAGGGATTGGGGATTAAGAGCGAGGGATATTAAGACGAATCGAAATAGTAGTTACTATTTCTGAATGAGCTACAAATGGAAAAAATTTCATCACAAGATTGTTTTTAAAACACTTTTCAGCTATTGGGTTACAATGAGCCGTCGCTCACTCTTCAGCGTGGTTAAGATCCTACGACTTTTAGGGGGTGTTTCCCCCTATTTTCCTAAATAAGGCAAATTTTCTCAGGCTTGTAACTTTTGATGGGTAAGACTAAACTTGATGAAACTTATATATTTAAAATCAGCATTAAAATGCGATTCTTTAGATGTAGCTGTTGATATCGAAATTCAATTTTTTAGAGTTTTGGTTACTATTGAGCCGGGTCGCTCCTTACTACAGTTCGTTACCACGAACTGTTTGAAAAGCCGTACGAAATTCTTGTTTAAATAAATGATTATGTAGCTGCAACCTATTATAGAGTGAGTGACGGCTCATTGTAACCCAATAGCTGAAAAGTGTTTAAAAAACAATCTTGTGATGAAATTTTTTCCATTTGTAGCTCATTCAGAAATAGTAACTACTATTTCGATTCATCTTAATAGTAAAATTTTATTTTGGAAACAAAAATAATATTTCAAGGCACGCCACTCCTCAAGAAAGAAAAGCCATACGACAGGGAAGTTTGAACCAAATTCCTTATATTTTACAGGCTCCTATTATAGTAGGCTATTTCTATACACAGAATTTTGTGTTTATCTAAATAATTGCCAATATCTGTGACTCCCAGTGCCTTGAAACCATCCCAGTGCCTTGAGGGCACTCCAATGCCTTGAAAATCTTTAGCCCTAAAAATAATCGTGTTAAGTCAAACAGTTCGTGGTAGCGAAATGTAGTAAGGACCGACCCGGCTCAATAGTAACCAAAACTCTAAAAAAAGGAATTTGGATACCAATAGTTACCTTAAAAGGATCGCATTTTAATGCTGATTTTAAATTTATAAGTTTCATCAAGTTTAGTCTAACCCATCAAAACTTAAGAGCTGGAAAAATTTGCCCTATTTTAGAAAATAGGGAATTTTAGAAATTTTTTAGAAAACACCCCCTAAAAGTCATAGAATCTTAACGAAAATCACACCCTCAGATTCAGCGTATCAGAAAACCCTATTGTACAAGTTCCAAGCTCCTATTTACAAAAATGTGGAAGTTTGTATTTTTTGCCAGACGACAAATCACGGATGCGTGTTTATTTGTTTGTTTGTTTTTTTTTTTCCAGGGGTGATCGTATCGACCCAGTAGTCCTAGAATTTTGCGAGATGGCTCATTCGAACGGAACTGAAAAGTTCTAGTGCCCTTTTTAAGTGACCAAAAAAATTGGAGGGCACCTAGGCCCCCTCCCACAATCATTTTTTCCCAAAGTTGTAGGATCGAAATTCTGAGATAGCCATTTTATTCAGCACAGTCAAAAAACCTAATAACTATGTCTTTGGGGACGGCTTACTCCCCCACAGTCCCCGTAGGAGGGGCTGCAAGTTACAAACTTTGACCAGTGTTTGCATATAGTAATGGTTATTGGGACTTGTGCAGATGTTTCCAGGATAATTTTTTGGCTGGGAGGAGGGGTTGAGAAGAGGGGGTTATGTGGGGGAAACTTTCCATGGAGGAATTTTTGTCATGGGGGAAGAAGATTTCCATGAAGGGGGCGCAGCATTTTTTAGCATTGTTTAAAATAACAATGAAAAAATAAATATGAAAAAGTTTTTTAAACTAAACGTAAGGAGTAGCATTAAAACTTAAAACGAACAGAAAATAATACGCATATAAGGGGTTCACCTCCTCCTAATACTTCACTCTTTACACTAAAGTATTTTAGTAATTTTAACTATTTATTCTACGGCCTTTGTGATTCAGGGGACAAAATTTAAGCTTTAGTGTAAAGAGCGAGGTATTGACGAGTGGGCGAACCCCCTCATATACGTAATAAAAACATACGAATATACAAGTTTGTTACGTAAGCTAATTCGTAAGTTACTTATATCTATTACTAATGAAAACGTTCGTAAAAAGGTTAAAGTTCTAGTTGCCTTTTTAAGTACCCAAAAATTGGAGGGCAACTGGGCCTCCTCCCTCTCCTTTTTCTCAAAATCATTCGATAAAAACTATAGGAAAGCCATTTAGCCAAATAAATAAATATGCAAATCTCGTTTTAATTATTCATCTACGGAGAGCCGAAATCAAAACATGTATTAACTAAAAAACGTTCAGAAATTAAATATAAAAAAACAAGTTTTTTAACTGAAAGTAAGGAGTGACATTAAAACTTAAAACGAACAGAAATTACCCCGTATATGAAAGGGGCTGTTCGCTCTTCATCGCACTGCCCTTTACGCTAAAGTTTTTACTTTTTAAAAAAGTAGAGTTGACAGAAAGAGTCAAGTTTTAGTGCAATTAAAAAAACAAGTTTTTTTAAATGAAAGTAAGGAGCGACATTAAAACTTAAAACGAACAGAAATTACTCCGTATATGAAAGGGGCTTTTCCTCCTCGACACCCCGCTCCTTACACTAAAGTTTTTTATTGTTTTAAAAAGTAGAGTTGCGAGAAAGAATCAAACTTTAGCGCAAGGAGCGGGGTGTCGAGGAGGAAAAGCCCCTTTCATATACGGAGCAATTTCTGTTCGTTTTAAGTTTTAATGTCGCTCCTTACTTTCATTTAAAAAAACTTGTTTTTTTATTTAATTTCTGAAAGTTTTTGAATTAATGCATGTCTGATTTTGGCTCTCCGTACATAAATTATAAAAATGAAATTTGCATATTAATTCTTTTTTTGGCTAAATGGCTTTCTCTTAGTTTTGATCAGACGATTTTGAGAAATAAGGGATGGGGAAGGAGGTCTAGTTGCCCTCCAATTTTTCGGTTACTTAAAAAGGCAACTAGATCTTTTATTTTTAACGAACGTTTTTATTAGTAAAAAAAAATACGTAACTTAAGAATTAACTTACGTAACAAACTTTTATATTCTTATATTTTTGATTATATATATGAGGGGGTTGGTCCCCTCGTTAATACCTCACTCTTCACACTAAATGTTGTTTTATCCCAATTCTTTAAGAATTACCCTTGAATCAGAAAGGCCGTAGAATAAATAGTTGAAATTATTTAAAAAAATTTTAGCATAAAGAGCGAAGTATTTATCTCCTCCTAAATACCTCGCTCTTTATGCTAGAGTATTTTTAGAACCCCTCATATGCGTAATAATCTCTGTTCGTTTTAAGTTTTAATGCTTTTCCTTACTTTCAATTGAAAAAACTTTTTCATGTTTACATTTTCATTGTTTTTTTTTATAGTAATGCTAGAAAGTCCTGCGCCCTTTTCATTGAATTTCTCTTCCCCCATGAAATATTCCTCCAAGGAAAGATTCTCCCATATAGCCCCCTCCCCTGAACCCCACACCCAAACCAAACAAATCCCCCTGATAACGTCGGTACACTTCCCAGTAACCATTACTGTATGTAAACATTGGTCAAAGTTTGTAACTTGCAGCCCCTCCCCCAGGGACTGTTGGGGGTAAGTCATCCCCAAAGACATAGTTATTATGGTTTTCGACTATGTGGAACAATATGGCTATCTCAAAATTTTGATCTGTTGACTTTGGGGAAAAAATGAGCGTGGGAGGGGGCCTAGGTGCCCTCCAATTTTTTTGGTCACTTAAAAAGGGCACTAGAACTTTTCATTTCCGTTAGAATGAGCCCTTTTGCAACACTCTAGGACCACTTGGTCAATACGATGACCCCTGGGAAAAAAAAAAAAAAAAAAAAAAAACAAATAAACACGCACCCATGATTTGTCTTCTGGCAAAAAACACGAAATTCCACATTTCTGTAGATTGGACCTGGAAATTTTTTCTATAGGGTTCTCTGATACGCTGAATGCGATGGTGTAATTTTCGTTAAGATCCTATGACTTTTAGGGGGTGTTACCCCCTATTTTCCAAAATAAGGCAAATTTTCTCAGGCTCGTAACTTTTGATGACAAAGACTAAATTTGATGAAACTTATATATTTAAAATCAGCATAAAAATCCGATTCTTTTGATATATCTTTTAGCATCGAAATTCCGTTTTTTAGAGTTTCGTTTACTATTGAGCCGGGTCGCTCCTTACTACAGTTCGTTACCACGAACTGTTTGATGAGCAGGGCGTTGAAGAGGGAGCAGCCCCTTTCATATACGGGGTAATTTCTGTTCGTTTTAAGTTTTAATGTCGCTCCTTACTTTCAGTTAAAAACAACTTTTTTTTATTTAATTACAAAAAAGATCAGTTCTTATCAGTGATAGCGACCACATTTTGTTCTTGATTTGTGGTGAAACCGGTTTCTGTGTCCATTTGGAGATAATATGCTTAGCCTGAGCGAGATAAACGGTATCTAAGAAGGTATATTTAATTAAATATTTAATATATGAAGGTGGTTAGGTTAGGTATTTAATGTACTGCGTTCTGGGTGGCCTGCTTTCCATGATTCTCTATTAAAGTTTCCTTAATTTTGTTACTAAAGCATTATATATTCATCATATTTTGGTATATTTCAATATGATTAACCTAACTTCACTTCTGTAGTGCAGTCGCTATAGCACGTAAGTACCAAAAGATTTGTTTAAAGAATTCGCCTTAAAATTCAAGAAAATGAAGATTTTAGGACTAGTTTTTATATTTCAGACCCCCCCCCCTTATGACTGTTAAGCTTGAAAGACAAAAATCACGTAATCATATGATATGTACCTTGTACCATATTACTACATACCATGTGTAACCAGTAAGGATATACGATATACATGACCATGCCAATCATCGCTTGAAACAAAGAATACAAACAATCAAAGCGAAAAAAAAAAATAAAATGAAAAGATATTAGGTTAGTTCATAAAAGAGGATCCAGAGAATCACGTGATTCTCTGTATTGCGATGCCGCAAGTTGACGCATGACGCACGGAATTTAATTCTGTGATATTATGTAATCATTTACTGAATTTTTATTATAATTTTTTTTTTGCTTTGACCGTTTTGTCTCTTGGACAACAAACATTTAAATTCTTGGATGGGGCGTGGAGGGAAAAGAGAAAACATCCTAAGGATTAGCCATCTAAATAAGAACACAAGACTAGAACACAAATAAGTTTGAACACAAAGTTTGAGAACACAAAGACCTTTCTTTTGATAAGGACTTTTGGGGTAGATCATTTAAAACATTTCCTTAACTCAGCATTTAATAAACATACGAAAGTACTTGCGGGTGTTTCTCCACGATTAGACACGTAAGGCGATATTAAAATCATGAACAACTTTTAGACTAGACAGTCAATCAACTTCAATCAAAACCAGTTTTTTTTATCCACAACTTATTTCGCGATATTGGTAAATTTGGCAATTGAGCCACTCGTGATAAAAAAAAGGGGCCGTAATTTATAGCTCGTAATGAAATCTATATTAAAGCCTACATTTTTATCCATTTTTGTTCGGGTCATTCAAGCCGGTTGGCTGATCAGATTAAATTCTTCGAAGCGGAATCGAAGGGCAGAACTGCCTGGGCAGAACTAGGGTAGAAGGGCAAAAAATCTGGATTTGACAGGCAGTTAGTGTTTTTCTTCAGTCCCCTCCAGTCCTTAACGGCAAAACATGGGATGCCCTTACTAAACTCCAATCCAAGGTACACACTGTCTTTGTTGCTTTACACGATGCGATATTTATTTACGCACAACTTATTATTTAAGCCCTAGATGAAAGGGCTAAGTACCGTGAAGGGACCAGCACATTTAACTCACACAGACAGGAGCAGAAGAACTTCAGGAGGAGAAGAACCCTTGAATTTCAATCGGTCTGCAAGTTACAATAAAACAAAATTTATAGGAAATGCCACTTAAATCCTGGAGGTATGGGGGAGGTATTTCGGACGTTCAGACGTTACTCCAGGTAGTGAAAATCTAGCGGGGTGAAAGTGTAACAAGAGTGGTGGAACTGTGCCAGTCGTTACGGGGACCCTATTACACCCATGTGTAATAGTGCCATGTGGAATTGTGCCAAGAGTGACTAACCTTTCCACCACACGTTGCACTCCGAGATGCACAGCAGGTGGTGGGGAGTAAGGCAGCCCTCACGTATGGGAGGGCTACAAAAACACAACCAACGCGTTTGAAACTCATCCAGTCTTCAAAAAATAATTTATGATGTAATGACTAACCCCCTCCTCTTGCACTTCTCACCCTAATTGACTAATTATTAAGTTTGGTAACAATGGGAATTAAGAAGTTGCTTACTTTCCCTTTACTATGTATGGATGTACAAACCAATTTTTACATACTGGTGTAGAAGGATGCATTGAAGGCATATGGTAACATACACAAAACGATCAAGGCCTTTATCCCCTATGCGTATGCCTATGCTATACATGCTATACTATGCTATGCTATGCTATACTATGCTATACTATGTCTATGCTATGCTACACATGCCTATGCTAGCATAGGCATGTGTATGGAGGCTAAGTCATAGTTTGTCAAACATATTAAATATGTCAAGGAAATTCGGTACTTGTGCATTATTCAGAACACACTCAATAAGTGAAGTTATGTTAAGTTAGGTATCTTCTATCACTATGTGCTCCTTCTCGTAATGTTCATTCTCATAAGAGTATAAAGTCATGTTGTGTCCATTGATGCACTGTTTTGTTATGGGCAGCAATCCCTTATCCTGGAAAAATATAATTGCCTCTTTTTCAGTCTTTGGCAAGTCCCAAATCTTCATTTCAAATCCGTGTTCAGACACTATCTTCTATCGCTACGAGTAGCAACCCAAATTGAGTTTTGTCTTTGTGGCTATGAAACCGGTTTTTCTCATAAAATGTATCAGCATCGTAGTTTGTTTTACGAAAGAACCTAACTTCACTTATTGAGTGTGTTCTGAATAATACACAAGTACTGAAAATTTCTTTAGAATGCTAATAGTCAATGCTTCAAATGTCACGTTTTGTTCAGATATCTGATATTGGAGTGTGCTAAAACCACGACCCAGGAGCTGGCCGCTTAAAAAATCGTATGCATCAGGAGGTGTACCAGTTGTGATAGAAGTGTGGCAAACATAGCGTATTGCGAGCCATGCACGATTCGAAGGGGAACGGCGAGACCGAAATGTTTTAAGCGTGGGGGAACATTTGAGAGTAAGAGAGTACACCATGTGGTGGAGAGTAGGCCGCTCCTCATCCCTAGCAGTTGAAATTCAAGATTTGCCTACGATCCCTCTCACCAAAATGTCAGATCTGAAGAAGAAGACCTCGATAATTCTTCCTCTAGCATCAGAGAAAGTCTTCAATGTCTTATTGCGTTAATTAGTACCTCTATTAATTACATCTTGTTAAGCTTCTGTATTATCTTCCTTAGTTCAGTCCTTCACGGGTCGTTACACGTAAATCCACTTCAATGCAATGTTTTGTTTGTGTGCATTTTTTATTTGGTTACAGCGGGTATCTTTTAGCTCACCGTTTGTATACCCATATTACGCCCGTCCAAATGCAACAGCTGTAACGTTAAGTCATGGAATTTTCAAAGTTAGTTATTATTTGTGCTTTGTCAATACTTGGCGAGTGTGGAAATTATAGCGCTTACAATTTTTGGGCAGGTACTAATATTATTATTTTTTCTTCGTTATTTTATAATTTTTCTTTGTTATTTTGATTTATTTCTCTGTGTTCCTTTATTATTCTATTATTGCTTACTTTTTATTATTTTTCTTTGAGTTTGTCGTTTTTATTTCAATTTGTGACTTGATGTGATGTGACGCACTGTACAACTTGTGGAATGTCAGAGCGTCGTTCGATTTAGGTTAACTACTTACGTTATCCGCATGCCATGTGGAAGATGCCACATAGTTGCCACTTGGTACTGATTCTGGAATGTAAATATTATCCTTTTTTCACTTTGAAGTAAAAAGTAATGAAAAAACAAATATATGGGAACTTCAAAGTAGAGCTAGAAGACCCTCAAACAATAAGAAATCGAAAGAAAAAGGCTATTCGAATTTATTTAAGCAAAGGCTCGCAATCTTCCACCATAAATGTTGAATAAAATCGTATTTTAGTGTCTTAATCCCTAATGGAAGCGAGCTGCGAGCTTTTTTTTTATTTCTTTCCCATTGCTAGCAAGACGCTAGAACATCAAAGAGATCTGCCTAAAAGTTCATTTCAAAGCTAACTCTTATATCTATGTGCTTTCGACGTAATACCTTAAATTAGCTATTTTTTCAAGACCACACTACCTTCTTTTACGAAGAAATATGCTTTCAAATGGGATTAAGTTTGTTTATTAGATAGTGAAAACAGATAACAAAATTCTGGACATTTTGACAACATATGCAACGATCATCATCAGCAGATATATCAGTAACCTATATGTACTAATGACGATCACTGTATACGTGGTCGAAATATCCAGACTTTTGTATCTATTTTCACTGTCAAATTAAGGGATTTATCCTCATTTGAACGTTTATTTGTTCGTACCTACGTGCGTTTATAAATTCTTCTTGATAGTATTTAAATGCAATACAATATATTGCAAAAACAGTATTTTAGTCTCATTTCTGTACTAGGCCTATTAAAATCACGGCATTATGATTATCATGGACCCTAATCGAGTTTTTGACTCTACCATTATGTCAAAAAGAGTGATTTGTGACTTACTTGACTGAAGTCCCATCCATCCATGAAGGGTGTTTTGGGACTTCTTCCTTCACTATGTTATTGATGTGGCGTTTGTATGAGCATCTACCTTCTGTCAGGCGTAGAAGTTGCGGCAGGTTGAGTATAGAGAAGTCTTTCCATCTCTTCGAGGGCTGATCTCTGGGACGAGAACTATGCACGGAAAATAGTGAAGACTATTTTCGGAAGACGGAAAATTTCCATACGCTGGATATGGCCTGTCCACCTAAGTTGTTGCAATTTTATTTTGTCAAGTATGGTGTATTTGATCTTGAGGCTTTCAAACAGCCTAATGTTAGAGATCCTGTCCAGGTATATAATGCCAGTAATACGACGAAGTGACTTTGTTTCGAATGTAGCTAGGCGACGTTGGTTATCTGTTTTGTGGGTCCGTGATTCACAAGTGTAAATGGCAATGGAGATAATTAGTGTGTTGAAGTCTTCTTTTCAGCAGTGTCGGCAAATTTGTGTTCCTCCAGATTGGCATCAAGGCCTTAAAACTAGAGCTGGCAAGCACCAGGTGCCTCTTAATATCTTCCGAGTGGTTGTTATCGGACGTTATAAGGCTACCAAGTTAGGTAAAATCTTCAAACCATTCTATATTGTCATCACCGAGCTATGAGCTTTAGCTTTCTTGATTTTCCAGCTTTCATGAACAGAACAGTGTGATATATATATTATCACAGTGTGATATATATAAAAATAACAGTGTATATATATAACAGTAACAGTGTGATATATAACAGTAACATATAGTAACAGTGTGATATATTTAAAAATTCACCTGAATTTAACCTTCTAAATAGCAACCAAATCTGAAATACTGAACCATTTTTTTGTTTTCATTGTAGATAATCCATTATTATCACTTATCCCCTTTTTTCAATTTTAAATTTTTTGGCAAAGGAACGGTGTGGAAGTTACCAAGATTCCTAGAGCAGTTTCCATATAAGATCGTCAGTCGTGAGTTGTGAGCTGACTAATGAAGTAGGCTTAGCTTATCGTCTGTTTTTGCATGCAGCGAAAAGCTGACAGTTCATTATTTGCGAAAAAACTGGTGGGACTTGCAAAGCAAATCAAGGCCTGTAAAAGTGTTTCTGGCTGAAGTTTTAACTACTAGATTCAAATTGCTACCCTCATGACTTTTAGAACACATTCAATTTCGATTTTTTTTTTTTTTTTTTACTTTAAAAGATGAATGTGCTTTTAACACCCACGGAAAGCCACAACTGATATAACATCCCTAACGTAATTTTTTTGAGAAAATCAATTACTTGAATCAAAATGCTGTTAATTTTCAAAGTAGTCTACCAAGGACACCGAAAATGAAAACTAATTCTCTAAGTTGGTAATGTTTAAACATCCATATACATCTTAAAAAACAGGAAAACGGGAATTCAGTTCTTAATGAAGAAGATCTTCAATTTTCAGTTTTTTTTTTTTTTTTTTTTTTTTACATAAGCGCCCATCAATTTTAAAAGTAAAGAGCATGTGCTAAAAATCAACAAAAAATTAGCGAAAAAAATAAATTATCATAGAGCTCTTGAAAGCGTAAATATCCCGACTGCTGTAGCAGAAGGAAAACAACATTAATTGGCAACAAACTGGGTAAAATACAGACATTTTATGAGTAGAATTACGTAAAATATAGGCTAATCTTATTAACAAATCGGAAATGAAAGGAGTATATACATAAATACAGTGCAATAGGTAAAACTCCAGGCTAGGCATTAATTCGGTTATTATAAATAGTGGTACAAATTTTTCCGTAGTAAAACTGACCTTCAATATTCTATAATAACCAAAGAAAAAAAATATAGAAAACCCTTATTTTAAGGTATGGACAGACTTAGATAGTGCCAGGTGGCGAAAAAAAATATTCATTTTGAGGCCTCGGTACTTTAAATAGCTTGAATTTTCAGTTGTTATTTATGGCAAAATTTCACCAGCCAGTCATATAAGGCAGCTTAACTTTTCATTGGATTGCAGATGGTATTATTTTGGCCATTAAGACAATTTTTGATGCGAATAATATCGCCCAAAATTCTATTACATTAGGTGGTATAAACCTCTGAGAGAACTCAAATGAGTATAGATCAAAATTTCTAATTGCTTTTTTAAGAGACAAAAGAGACCCAATGGCAACTAGCCCCCCTCCCTCTGCCAAGTTTCTTTTCCCCAAATGTGTCTGATTGAATTTCTTATATAGCCATTTTGTTCAAACTAGACAAAAGATCATATAACAAAAAACTCCAGGGATAATAGAGCCTGCCACGACCTTGGGGTAAGTGTTGTGAATTGTGCCCCGGGGTATATAAGGTTTTATTGAAGGGAGGGTAGTATAAACTTTGGACGGGGTTCATTCGATTGTAAATCAGAATTTCCCAAGACCTCTTTTTCCCAAATGTATCTGATCAAAATTTTGAGATAGCCATTTTGATCAAAATAGTTTAAACTAAAGATCAAATAAAAAAAAACTCAGGGATCAACACAACCCCGCCAAAGCCCAGGGTAAGGGTTATAAGTTATGTCCTGGGGACACATAAGGATTTATGTAAACAGTGATCGTATAAGCATCAGAGGTGGCTCATTTGATTGGAAACTGAAATTTCTATTTACGTCTTTAAGATTCATCAAAAGTTATCGGTGGGTATATACCCCCTTCCCCACCCTCTTTTCCCAGAATGCATCTGATCAAAGTTTGTCTCAAATACTCCAGTGGTCAGATGACATAACTTTGGGGTCAACATAACCCCCTCCCCGAAATCTGGGGGAAGGATTTAACTTATACCTCGGTGGCATATAAGGTTTAATGGAAAAGATGGTCGCATAAACTTTGGAGGGATATCAAATGATTAGAAATTGAAAGTTCTAGTTTCATGTCTCCCCCCATTGTGCCTTCCCTCCGCCCAAATACATCTTATCAAATCTTTGGAATAACCATTTTGTTCAAAATATTCCAAAATACAAATTACTATAACTTCATGGTTGAGAGATCTTCCATAACCCCCGGGGCAAGGATTGAGACTTATGTATTTTACTCATTATTAGAATGTAGCATTTTTTGTGGCAGGGATGTTCACATTAACTTTGGAGGTGGCGCTCTCGAATGAAAATTGAAACTTCCAGTTCTTTTTATGAGTCAAAAGTAATCAATGGGTAACTAGCCCACGCCCCTCTTTCTCAAAGGGCATCCGGTCAAAATTTTGAGATAGCAATTTTGTTCAGGATCGTTCTAAGACCAAATAACTGAGCTTACGGGGCTGAACCCCCCAGCCCTGGAGAAATGGCTCTGAGTTACGGAAGTTGCCTGTTGTTACTTTGATACTTTGTTCACTTTGATATCTTTTTTAATTTACGTGGCAACTTTGATTTACAATGCAAGGGTTGTAAGTTAAACCTCCAAACTCGCCTCGTCTCTCCCTTAGGACTGATTCTGTGTTTATCTGGACTCTGTTTCAAAACAACTGCTGAGACGCAAGGGCCGTTAAACTAGAATAAATATTTCTCAAAGACACTGTAGTAACAGCACATTTGGTAGTAATTCGTCGAAAAGCAGACCAAATCTTTTAAAAGGACGCTGGAACTTTCGATTTCCAACTGACTAAGGCTCCCCAAAAATTTATTTCGACCACCCATTCCACATGCAAAGTCTCTGGGAAAAAATAAATGAACGAATATTAATAATTTGAACCCTTATGGGTCTTAACTATAAGGAATATCACCATCTAGTAGTGTCTAGGGTTAATTTAAAGCTGAAATTTTGGAACGGTAACTACCTTCCCGGAAGTTAATATGTTGGTAGGCTCCAGGATGAGAATTTGAGAGAAACTTTCCAGGGACAGTTGAATAGTAAACTTGAGATTTTAAAATTTGACAATGTGGAAAATAGTTGGAATAATTTAAAAAAAAACAACTTGTGAAGTTGCTGATGGTGTCTTAGATGTCCTTTGATACTTTGATCTACTGATGTGTCCTTTTGATAACCTTTTTGTTTATATACGGGAAGAAAGTTAACACTGCAGATAGGAATATTAGTGAAAAAGCTTTATGTTTAATAGAGAGGAGAAGGGGGGTTTGTACAGGAATTATCTGATTGATAGATCGTATGAAAACAAAAGGAATATAAAGAAAGTGGAGAAAGCATTAAATATGAACTAAGGATGTGTGAAGTGGATGTCATGGATAAAGCAGTCGAGGATCTGGAAGATTCAGGTAGAAGGCATAATAGTAAAATATTATACTGGCATATTAATAAATTGAGAGGGAGCAGTCAATCCGGACCTATCCCAGTTAAAGATAGGAACGGGTTTACAACTACTGATAAGGAAAGAGTTAAAGAAAGATGGGCGAAACTTTTTGAGAATGTGCTAAATCGAGATTCAGTGAAAATGAAAAAGTTTGTTATACTTGAAACAATATTTTTTTTTTTTTTGTGCATGGAAGAATTAGAACAGTACTAAAAGGATTAAAAAAAAAATACTTACTCTTTTACTTTTTTACTTCAGTTTTTACTCTTTGGCTACTAATTGAGTAGAGGCTTAGTTGTCAAACTCCTTATGTCCGCAGTTTTATAGATTATGTGACAAAGAAACTACTTCAAACAATTCAGAGGATTGTGAACGCGATGAAAGTAGCGCGAAGGTGGAGGTTTTTTTCATATGGGGCTGATAGGTGAAAAGGACTAACCTTGCTAAATTACTACCCAAGAGCAAGGAAAGTCTTCGGAAAATTTAATTGCATAATACCTTCGTCTGCTCACGCGGAGCGACTGTTTTCGGTTGATGCTTTGAGATGCAATGCTTTGAGAACATGCTTTGAGATGCAATGGTTGAAAAGCTACTGTCCTTTAATACAGAAATTTTTTTAAGACAGAAAATTTCCTATTTCCCTGCTTGTTTAGTCTTCGTCAGTACCTACTAGGAAACGAAGTAGATATTACGGTGGTAGATAGATATATAGATTGATTTTCCATGTAACAGTAAAATCATTACATAACAATCTACAAATCCCCACAAAGGCTCAATGATTTATAGAAGGGAGATTATGAAAAGATCACATAAACATTTAAACTCTTAACATTTAGACATTAACATTTAACCATAATCATTTGAACTCTTAACATGTGATGCATTCTAGATGAAAGTGTGATCAAAATGAATAAACTTTTAGAGGTTTGCAAGTTCGAGGTGCTAGACGAGATTTGAAAAATAATGTTAAGAAGACTAAGTCGCTAAGGCTAGGAACAAATGAAGATAAAAAGGTGACGTTGGCTGACAAAAAGATCGATCAAGTGGACAGCTTCATCCACCCTGGTAGTATTATTAGTAAAGACGATGGGTGCCGTGAAGATATAAAGATATAAAGATATAAAGATATAAACACCCTGAGCCAAGGCTCAGGGTGTTTATTCACAGTTGAAAAAGTTTGGAAAAATAGGAAGGCAAACCCACGAACCAAGAGTAGAATACTGGAAGCTACAGTGATGACAGTGGTCAAATATGGTTTTGAATCATTGTGCTCCAAAAAAGTGCCAAAGATTCTCCTTCTTGGCCAACCGTCTAGGGCTAAATAGAAAGCAGGTCGCCCGTGGTTGCGTGGGTGGAAGTCGTAGAGAAGGATTTAAGGGAACTAGGAATTACCTGGGAGGGTGTAAAAAGGGAACCTTTTAATAGGTTGGGATGGAGGAGGAGTTTTCGTAGCTGTGATGCCCTCAGGTGGTTTGGTGCTGCGCCGAGTTGTTGTTAGTAGTAGTAGTAGCACTATTAAGTCAAAGAGAGTTTAAGCTTTGTTTAAAGAAAAGGGGTTAGTTGTTAAAACTGTTGCGGTTTTTCTGAAAATATGATTTTCACTATTTCACGGCATGCTAGCTAGTACATCATAGCAGACGCCGTAAGTTGTTTCCACAAAAAAAAAATACGTAGACACCTCTCCCCATCCCACTGTTCAGAGCTTCGATCTTTGCTACCTTCTATGAAGGCTTTGCCTCTTTTCAGTATTTTGCTATAACCTACTGCCTCCCTATTAAAGGGTTTCCTACTTTGTTCCCAGTGTGATTGCCAAAGGAAACACAAAAGAGAAAATCCAGTTGTCAATTTCCAGAACGCTTTTACAACCAGTTCTAAGCAGTCCTAGTTGCAGTCCAAGTTCTAAGCAGTCCTAGTTGCAGCAGTAGTAGTAATGTTTTGCCTTTTGGTCAGTTCAATATCCCTCTCGACAAGTCCTGGAAGTTTCAACTTCTGCAATTAACCATTTGCTATGACATTACTGATGTCCTTTTGATAACCCGTTTGTTTATATACGGGAAGAAAGTTAACACTGCAGATAGGAATATTAGTGAAAAAGCTTTATGTTTAATAGAGAGGAGAAGGGGGGTTTGTACAAGAATTATCTGATTGATAGATCGTATGACAACAAAAGGAATGTAAAGAAAGTGGAGAAAGCATTAAATATGAACTAAGGATGTGTGAAGTGGATGTCATGGATAAAGCAGTCGAGGATCTGGAAAATTCAGGTAGAAGGCATAATAGTAAAATATTATACTGGCATCTTAATAAATTGAGAGGGAGCAGTCAATCCGGACTTATTCCAGTTAAAGATAGGAACGGGTTTACAACTACTGATAAGGAAAGAGTTAAAGAAAGATGGGCGAAACTTTTTGAGAATGTGCTAAACCGAGATTCAGTGAAAATGAAAAAGTTTGTTATACTTGAAACAATATTTTTTTTTTTGTGCGTGGAAGAATTAGAACAGTACTAAAAGGATTAAAAAAATACTTACTCTTTTACATTTTTACTTCAGTTTTTACTCTTTGGCTACTAATTGAGTAGAGGCTTAGTTGTCAAACTCCTTAGGTCCTCAGTTTTATAGGTTATGAGCAAGCGCTCGATTCTGTTGATAGACGAGCTTTAGCAAAGTTCTTATCCTTATATGGTATACCCGACAAACACATTTAAGTGCTTAGTGCTATGTACAAGAATAATACTGCTGTGGTTAAGGTAGGAAAGGAGGTTAGCAGCAGGTTTTGTATTGAATCAGGAATTCAACAGGGTTGTTTTCTATCCCCCTTTATATGAATCAGTTTGATGGACTTTGTCTTAAGGAGCACAGGCAAGGCAATGGGAGACCACAAAATCAAATGGGAGGAAAATTTTCTAGAGAAATTGCCTAGGGATTATTCTGGGTACCCAGCTGGGTGATCATATTTCAGACAATAGGCTGTACGAAAACTGTGGCTCAATCCCGCTTTCTAGGGCTATAATGAAAGAAAGGTTGAGATGGTTAGGGAACGTTCTGCGGATGAAGAATGACAGATTGCCCTTTTCAGTCAACTATCTAGGGCTAAACGGAAAGCAGGTAGTCCTCGTCCGGGGTGAGAGGATGTTATAAAGAAATATTCAAAGGAAATGGGAACTTCTTGGTAGGGTGTAAAGAGGGAGACTCTGAATAGATTGACATGGAGGAGGAGCGTCTTAGTTATGTTGGCCTCAGTTGGCTTGGGGCTGCTATGAGTTGTTAGTAATAGTAGTAGTATTAATGGTCTGCGGTTGCCTCTGACTTAAATAGAAGATTAAAAATTTCAAATTCCCTTCCAATGCAGTTCCAGAATTATCCAGGGTAAAAAGGGGGGTCTGTGGAGGAGGAGGGAATTTTCTACGAAGGGTATTTCCGAGAGGGGAGGGTGATCGTCGGCTCCCAGGGAACGACGGCCTGATCATAATATTGCTCAGGGATATAAAAAATAAAATAAAATGAGGAGACTGAATCTGCTTTGGCCCCATCATCGTTGAAAATCCAGACTATTTAGTTCTTTGTGATGAGGTAAGTTTAACAGCTGAAGTAAATGGCTTTGCGCATTCTTTTAGGAAGATAATTGATATTAAAAATCCATAATTATAGACGTTGCATTAAATAGAAATATTTTTTCTTCAGGTTAAATTAAGATCATCTGACCGTACTTTTAATGAAAATTAGGTCGGTAGACACGCTAAGTCAATCTTTAAGAAGAGGATTCTTGCTCAATATAATTGTTGAATAGTCTTTTATTTATTATGGCTTGGTTTGTTGATTCAGTCTTTCTTGTGCTCTGTTAAGAATTACTCAAAAAGGTTATTTTTTTGCAATTAAGACAGCTGGGTGGAAGTGCCTGACGAGATATCTTCTGTCATTTTCATATTTTCTGTCATGCATCTATCATTTTCGCTTCTTTTCTGTCCATTTCCTGACATTACCCTTGTTTTGCTCGGCTATTCAAATTATAATTTTTTTCTTGTTTCTTATATGTCAATCCTGCCTGTAGATATACGAGGCCAATTCTGCCTCGTAAAATATGTCGGTAAAGATAACTTCGAAGACCACACTGCCTTTCCATGACGAAAGTAAAACAGTTCAAAATAGGGATGATACCTTTTTATTGACAGTGAAATATAAAATTATTTAACTGGATATTTCGAACACATATACAGTGTTCATCATCAGCAGTAAAACAGTTTTACTGCTGAAGATGAACACTGTATATGTGTTCGAAATATCCAGTTAAATAATTTTATATTTCACTGTCAATAAAAAGGTATCATCCCTATTTTGAACTGTTTTACTTTCGTTATGTCGGTAAATACGTAAAATACTGGTAAAATACGCAAAATACCATTAAAATCCGTAACATATGTTAATTACGTAAAATAGGTAAAATACTAATTTTACCAAGGTAAAATTACGGTAAAATACGTAAAATATCCAAATTTAACAACAATATCTTTTCAACACAAATTTAACAACGCTATTGCAACACTATTATTATATATCGAAAATTCAGTTTAAATTTATTAGTTCTTTCCAAGACTGTTCACTACAAACAAGAGTTTCGATACTGCCCCTTTCCCTAACTGTGTAAGTCTAAGGGATACTGCGTCATTGGCACTTCACTGAAAATGAATTATATTACAAATGTTTTCTTTTTTAGTTATTACAGCTTTGAAGATGAGAATAATTACAGTGAAATAAAATCTTGCACAAAAAACTCACGGAGTAGTGAAATGATAGTTGCAGTAAACAACGCTAAAATATTTGTGACTAATTAGTTAAATTTAAGTTTGATGTCCTGTCTTAATAGCTTACTTTCTGCTGACATTTCATCTATGTTTTTTTTTGTTTTCATTAAACATTCCTTAAGTTACATGTCGTTGCGGAAGTCCTAAGTCAACGAATAAAAACACCCAATACGGGCCTAACAAAAGGCCAGGTAAATTTTCGAGGGCCACTTTTGGTCATTGAAACTACGAAACATTCTCATCCGATTCGAAATTGAATATTTTTCTGCCATTTTCTTCCATTTTTCATTTTCTTCCATCGCAAATACCTTTTTTGTGAATATTTGTAAATAAAGTGAATGCACTTTTTATGGCAAACTGTTTTGTTTTTGTTTTCAGTTAAGTGGCGCTCAGACGGAAGATGTGGAGAAGATTTTGTGCTGGAAAATGGCTCCCCATCAGAATGTGACCCCAAAAGTGAAAGACCATGCTGTTCTGCCTTCGGGTTCTGCGGAAAATCCAAGTCCCATTGCACGTGCAAAGGATGTCGAGACTTTCGGGGTAAGAGTTTTATCGGCTATTGCTTCACTCAGGGTAAAAGAGTGAGGATAAATGCCATATTTGAATGTTTGCAATTTCCAGTTAACTGATTAGGGAAAAAATGATGGTAACATTGAATTTAAGACTGAGATGGGTTTCTGACACGCCCATCAATTGATAAACCAAGGTTGATTATTACTTACCTGGCAAATAATTGTAACTATATGTATGTTTTTTTTAACTGAAAGTAAAGAGCTACATTAAAATTTAAAAAACTGAATTTATTCTTATTTGAAGGGGTTGCCCCATCCTCAATACCCTGCTCTTTACGTTAAAGCTGAGAAAAAGTTATGTCTCAGAGAAAAGTGTAAAACTAACTGTGGCTAGACGACAGGCATCAAGCGCGTCAACCACAGTAAAAAGTCGTTGCGTAAAAAGATCAAAACCAGCCTACATCGGGACCACCAGGAATTTTGCAATGATGCTGCCTTAGATATGGAAAAAGCAGCTAGAAATAATTAATCAAGAAGGTTGTATAAAACACTAAAAAAAAATAACCTGAAAAAAGTCTCCTATCACAGGTCCCTTAAAAGTTAATCAAGCTAATATGACTCCTGACATACAAGGTAAACTTGATCAGCGAGGAATCACTTTAAAAACCTGCTTAATCTAAACACAGATGGCCAAGATGCAGCGTTGATGCTGCCACCTACAACCGCCGTAGGAAATTTACATGGCTTTACTTTCAGCTTCAGAAATACTAAATGCGATTAAACCAGCTTAAAAGTAATAAGTCGCCTGGCCCCTCTTCAGTCTGATAGGGGAGAAGTAGACCTTCCCATCTGACTGGAAAGTTTCAGTAATAATCCCAGTATTCAAAAAGGGGGATAAATGTGACAGCCGTAACTACAGTGGGATATCACTCATGAGCATGGCTATCAAGGTATTTGCGATGAAAGAAAATGAAAAATGGAAGAAAATGGAAGAAAAACATTCAATTTTGAATCGAATGAGAATGTTTCGTAGTTTCAATGACCAATCTTACATGAAAAGTGGCCCTAGAAAATTTACCTGGCCTTTTCTGGCCTTTTGTTAGGCCCGTGTTGGGTGTTTGTATTCGTTGACTTAGGACTTCCGCTATGACATTTAACTTAAGAAATGTTTAATGAAAAAAAAACAAAAAAATAACATAGATGAAATGTCAGCAGAAAGTAAGCTATTAAGACAGGACATCAAACTTAAATTTAACTAATTATTCTTGCTGATTTGTTTCCAAGGCTCACCTTGCCAAATTCGACGAAAATGAATTTGGCTTCTAATTTTGAAACAACTGAAAGAAAAATCTTAGAAAAATATAGTTTTCATGATTGACTAGACTTAAGCTAGGTATAGGGGGCAAAAAGTACTTTAATATCTGTCCTAGATTATATCGGTAAGATTTTTCCACAATTTTCTGGATTACTCATAGTTTACTTAAATTTCATTAAATTTTTTGTGTGTCTCTTTTCTTCTACGCTGTGTATATTTTCAAATACAATTTTTTTTTTAGGGAAAATGGACTTATGTTACTTCAAATTTAGCGAAATAGAAGGAATGATTGAATCACCCAACTACCCTCAGAACTATCCGAACAATGCTGACTGTCGAATCGATATTGCAAGAACATCAGTCAAGCAGTGTGGAGTTAAGCTAATAAGTAATTATTTTCTTATAATTTTTTTTTTTAGTTTTTTTTTCTTTAGCAATTCACTAATGTCGGGAAAATTAACAGCACAAATTTTAATCAAATGACACTTTAAAGAACACTTTGTAATGTAAAAAAGAAATAGTCTTGTCAGCAGATATTGCTGTAATTGCACAAAGTTTCCCTGACTCTTATAGAAGAAAAAAATGTCCTTTCCAGATACTAGTACCATCAAGTGGAAGTACCATCAAGATTAAAGACTGATATGTCAGTGACACATTCAACATAAGAGCTTTCGTACAAGATGCAAGAGCCTCTCTTTCCAAATCGACCAAACGAACTGCACAGAGGGGAGTCAGAGGATAGGGGAGGGTATTTTTTCTCTCCCTCGATAGTTGTTTGAAGAACTCCTAAATATTGTAAGGATAATGAACTAAATATTTTTTTTCTAATTTCGATTAATGTCAGGATGGGCATTGGTCGATTTCTTCCATGTCTAGTTTTCTCCACTATAGACCTTATTCTTATAAAAAGTTTAGAATGCTGATTGTGCTTGACGAACACAAACCAAAAAATATAAAGGATATAATAAAAAAGATTAAAAAAGAACTTGAAGTTGATTTTAAACAAGTGAAAAACTTCAGCTGAACAGATTATAGTGCTCTTTCTGCGTTGTTAATGTTCACGCCAAGAGGTAATTTATTTTTTTGTTGTTTTTCTTTAGCACTAAGAACGGCTTAGCTTTGTTTTTTTCCCACTGGCTGAAAAACGCCCTTGTTTTCTTGGTATTTTGAATTTAGTATTTTGCTAGTATTGACTCTGACCAATTCTTTTATTGTCTGAAAGTCAAACTAGCAAGTTCCTGGGCAAGAAATTTCTGTCTTAACCAGGTCAAAGACTTTCTCCTATTTTTGATAGCCAAACAGAGCAAGTTCTTGGGCAAGAAATTTCTGTTTTAACCAGGTCAAAAACTTTAAAGAGCGCATTCAACGTTGGTGAAAAAGAGCAAAAATTTGAAAAATAGATTATTTGAGTATAATGCCAAGAAGAAAGCTCAATATACATATAATGAGTGTTGCTATATTATTTTAAGCACGGCTAATTTGTTTATGTTTTTTGATGATATTATTTAATCTTTTCAGTATTTATTTTTCCCGGTTTCCGTATATATTGAAATAAAAGTTCTGAAACTGAAGTGACCAATTGTGACGAAAAAGAAAAAGAGGTTCAATGCCATAAAAAGAAACAAAAAAAGAGCAAAGACTCGAATACTTCAAAAATTACAGATGAGCACAGACAAGAACAAACAAAAATCAGGTATAGAAACAACAAGAAACCAATTTAAGTGGAAAAAAGGACAAAAAGAATATAAAAATTGATGAAAATGTTAAAAAGAAAAACCACAAAGAATATGCAAGAGTAACTATTGCACGTCTGTCTTGTTTTATGAAAGAAATCTTCGTTGTTTGTAGCTCCGACTTCACCCCCCCCCCTCCTCCCGGGAATTATACGAATTTAAGCTGCTGGTAGTTCAAAATAGAATTTCTTGCATATAATGAAACACCATCTACAGAAAGTAAAGTAGTGCCATCTGTAAAATACTGATAGTTTAATGCAAAGAATGTATCAATGCATAAATTGTCGATAAATGGAAAATAATGGTGTCTACACGACAGATTAAAGATAACTCATATAGGTGTCCAGCTGATCAATTACTTTGTGGCCAATAAATTTGGTGCTTATACTCGTCTGTATTCATTTTCTTTTAAAAATATTTTTGTGAACATAGCCTGTTAAAAACAAGCTTATTCAAAACGTTTGTTTCTTGAAAAAGAGATGAAAGAGAGTTTAAAATAATACGCAAAATAATCAGAATTTTCCTTCTGATTATTTATCAGTTTTTAATACTATTTTCATTAATAAATTTTATTCAATTGACACAAACTGAATGTTTTAATTTATTTATCATTAATAAGCATGTTCAGGCCTGGATTTGCCAATAGGCCCGCTAAGCCCAAGCCTAGGGGCACACAATGTAAGGGACCGCAATAAATTATCACTGAGTGAGTTTTTTGTGACAATAACTGGACTGACGTGATTTACTGTCAAAATGTCACTCCGCCATCGCGCGGAGTATTGTCACTCTGCAACCGCGCTGCCTATTCACAGAAAAGAGATTTTAAAACTAGATAGGAGTTCCGTTGCCGATTAGAAACTGGCATATGTCTCCAAAGACTGGTAGCTAAGAGTCCTGTATCATTTATCTCTTTCATTAATCATTGGCTCATCAGTTGCGTTCTGTTCATTGCTTCCACCGTCCCCGAACTCTCAGGAAGAACCACAAAAGTTTTTCAAAAATGGAATGTCAAAACACTTGGGACTAGAAGTGACACTGCTTCAAAAACTGGCTGTAAACAGGGCAATACTGTCTTCAAACACATAACACAAAACTCAACACAAAACTTAACACAAACACACAAACACTTGGAACTAGAAGTGAGACTGCTTCAAAAACTGGCTGTGAACAGGGCAATACTGTCTTCAAACACATAACACCATCAACATAAATATCTGCAAGGCATGCTTAATATCCGATCCTATTTTTAACACAAGAGAAAAAGTTTAAAAAAAAGTTTTTTCTACTGAAAGTAAGGAGCAATATTTAAATTTAAAACGAGCAGAAATTATTACATATATTAAGGGATTCTCCCCCTAATCAATGACCCCTGAATCACAAAAACCTTTTAACTAGAATATTAAAAAACTTCATAGTAAAGAGCAAGGTATTGATTGGGGGCGGGATTGATTTTCAAACTGCTTAATATAAGTAATAATTTCTGTTCATTTAAATGTTGCTCCTTACTTCCAGTTGAAAAAAACTTGTTTATTTAATTTATATTCTCATCGTTGTTGAAATAATGCTGGGAAATCCAGTGCCCCCTTCATAGCAATATTCCTCACGCCATGGAAACTTCCCCCAAGGATAGATACTACCACATAATCCCCCCTGCACTTCTAGGACCACTGGGTCGATCCGATCACCCCTGGAAAAAAAAGATTCTATGACTTTAAGGTGGTCTTTCCCCTTTTTTCGAAAATGAAGCAAAATTTCTCAGGCTTTTAAATTTTGATGAGTAACACAAATTTGATGAAACTTATACATTTTAAATCAGCATGAAAATCCGATTCTTCTTATATATCTATTGGTATAACAATTCCGTTTTTTAGAGATTCGGTTACTATTAAGCCAAGTCTTCCTTACTTACAGTTCGTTGCCACAAACTGTTTGATATATATATATATATATATATATATATATAGATGGGTGGGGGCGCTTCGCGCCCCCAAGCCCCCCCGTGCGCGTAAGTCGTTACGAGCCATATTAGTTACGTGCCATTGTAGTTGTGTCCCTTTGTCCCACCTGTGAATATAGATATATATATATATATATATATATATATATATATATATATATATATATATATATATATATATATATATATATATATATATATATATATATATATATATACATGTTTTAACTACGTAAAACTTGCGAATATACAACATTCTTCGATGTCCCATTGTCTTTGCATATAAATAGATTGTCAGGTTTATCGACTCTTGAACATGCAACATAAAATTATCCATGAGAAAAACAATCCGTATTCAGATCTATACCTCATTATTCTAATGATTGCCCTTGAGCTTTGTTGATGGTAATTGCTAATCGAACATTCCATGTGTCCCCGTCGTCATTTATATATCCCCCTGTACCCCTGGCGTCCCCGTTGTAGTTGTGTCCCTGTGCCCCGGTCGTCATTTATATTCCCAGTATCCCGGTCGTCATTTGTGTCCCAGTGTCCCAGTCTGTAATTTCTCGTTGAGCGTCCCGTTCGTCATTTATATTCCATGTCCCGGTGTCCCGGTCGTCATTTGTGTCCCGGTGTCCCGGTCTGTAATTTATCTTTGAGTGTCCCGGTCGTCATTTATATGTCCCGGTCGTTATTTGTGTCCCAGTGTCCCAGTCTGTAACTTCTCTTTGAGTGTCCCGGTCGTCATTTATATTCCCTGTGTCCCGGTTTTTCTCCTTTATTTTTCAGTTTTTTCCTTTTTTTAGTTTTTTTTTTCTTTTTCAGTTTTTAGTTTTTTTAGTTTTTTTAGTTTTTTTTATTAGTTTTCAGTTTTTTTTCTTTTTAGTTTTTTTTTGTAGTTTTACCTTTTTTTAGTATCATCATCGCTATCATTCTCAATATGTTGGGTTCGTTTTACCTCTGCTTGTCTTTCGTTATTATGAAATTTATTTTGCCGAACCATTTTTTGTATCAAGAAAGATATTGTAGGTATTGATGACCTTATCCATGTAAAAACACAAACCCAATCAGAATCGCTATCATTTCAAATTTGGACACGTTTTGACTCTCGGTGTCCAGGTTGATTTTCATGGACTCGCTCACATGTTAGGTGTTGCAAGTCTTCTAATCACGTGTGTCGTTGCTTTTCATTATCACTTTGACACGTTTCTGGATTTTCATTAATTCTGACAATTTAGCAATGACTTTGTTTTAGCTGCCTGTATTTGTGTTGTCGCAATTGATGTTCCAGGTTGTCGATTTTAACACCTTATAACCTTTGATAGTTCAGGTGTTGGTTCCAAAGAATCATCATTTATAGCAACTGCAACTGAATATTTTCGTTTTTTGAGCCTTCCAAGCTCTTTGGTTTTGGCGAAAACCAAAATTAAGGCTGTTAACGAATTCTCTCAGATTTCTGACCTATCTATATTTCTTTTTTATGTAAAAATGTCCCAAGATACCAATTTTCCTGAAAAAATATGGAGCCGTTTTCGAAAAAAAATACATAAATATATAAATACACATACAATTATTGCTCGTTTATAAAGATAATATATATTCATGTATGCGGCATTCTTCAACAGCTTTATCAGGGTCTAAAAGGTATATTTTGTCTTTATATAAGTGGTTCAAAATCACCTTCAGGGGATTGTTATGGATATACTGCCAAATTCATTTTGTGATAAATTTATATATATATATTGAGCTACTTTGAACCTTTGAGCTACTTTGAAGTTGAAAACATTATGACCCTTAATGGTTTGATCAACGCTGACTTTGAATGAAACTAAAGCGAGACATGAATTCAAATTTCGAATTTGTGGGTTAAAATCTTTAGAGAGCAAGTGACGTCCAAAAAAAGGCCGAACATTTGGCCTTTGAACCAAAGGCCAAATGACAATTCATTTGGAAATTGTGAAGGTGCCATTGCAATTTGACCAAGCTGGCAGCAACCTCCAAATGAATGACTTTTGATTTCATTATCGATTTGGTCTTTGAACTGTGAGGACATAAACTGGATTTAACTCTGAATCTAATTGGGTTGCGCAACTAGTGACATGAGTACAGTAAGAGATTAAGAAATATTATTATCTTTGAGCATTCAAAGAGTGTAGACGTAAAGCGGTATAATAAGACTTTAATGTAACCCTAATTTGCAAGCAGGAGAGGGGTAGTTCCCCCGTCGCAAGCGTCAACACTGGTGACCACACAATATTTATTTCCATTTGTGAAAATCGTCAATTTTTTACGAGTTATTTGAACAAACTTTGGCCTTAATTCAGTGGTATTGGAATATAATTATAAAGGTGTACCGTGTCCCGCAATTCCCGTGCCACTGGGCCACCTTTCCAACTGTGATTGCCACTTCTATCGTGGGCATGCCCATATTCAAGAAAAGTGCTTGTTATTTTGTGTACGGAAGAGAATAATGGAAGACTAATACTGTTCATTCTTCGCGGATTATAGCTGAAATTTTACAATGTCACTAGTCACACAGTCGTCCTTTGAGCAATTGAAGAAGCTGATCAATGAGAAGTTGGACAAAATCCTAACGGCACAAGCTCAAGTTTCTACAAAGCTAGACTCAATTTCGGCAGAAATTAAAATTCTAAAGGATGAGGCTGTGTTGCGAGACCATAAAATTTCTGAGCTTGAGTTAGCCTTGGATGACCAAAAGATCCAATTAGATTCGTTGGAAAAGCGGCTGCTAGCCTTTGAAGTAAAAGAAAGAAAGCTTAATCTACTCATTCACGGGCTTCCCGAAGAAAAAGCTTCCGAAAGGATGGAAGTTTCAGTTTCAAACTTTATTAGAAACAAACTTGAAGTCACAGAACCTATCCATCTGATGAAATGCTATCGCATCACTCCTCGGTCGTCAAATGTTACTGATTTGCGTCAGCGCGGTAACAAGTCTAAACAGCAAACGAAGCCCGTTTTGATCTTAGTCAGCTGTGAGAGAGAACTGCAGTTGATTATGTCAAAAGTTGGCAAACTCAAATCTAGTGGTATTGTTATATGTACGGATCTGCCACCCGTATTGAATTCTCGAAGAAGTGGATTGCTTGGGGTGGCGAAAAATGAAATCAAAAGGTGAAATCGTATCTTCCAGAGTGCGCCACAAAGGGACTGATGTTTGGCTTGAAACAAAAGTTTCTACTGCGTCTTCTTGGTCTCGTGTTTAGTTAGTGTCCCTTTGTTTTAGTATTTTCAGTTAATTGCATTGGACGAGTAAAGTTTATTGTTTGTCTCCGTGAATTGTTATTTTGTTTTCCATGTGCCCTATTCTACTGTTTCTCGTTTTGTTTCAGTGTACTTTCTTTTTCTGTTTTCTTTTTCATCTCTCTTTAAAAATGCAAAGTTCTTGTTCTGCTGCTTCTCCTTTTACAGCACCATTGTTTGGTATTCAGCGTTTGATCTTTTCGAATTTATGTCCATCACCAGAGGATCCGGTATGTTGCGCGCCTTACACTATGTCTTATGCTTTTAGATACTATTTGGCAAGTAATTTAAAAGCAAATTATTTTGTTAAGTAATTTTGTTGATATGTCTGATAGACTGAAACGGTTTGAGAGATACTCTACTGAGTTGAGTAAAATATTAAATTCAATAAATATAGGTGATGATCTAGCCCAAGACCCTCTTGTTCATAATTTACCCCATAATAGGTATCTTTTACCTGGAGAAATTATTCCTGTTAATAATGGCCTTTTTAGACTTGCGAGTTGGAATTGTTGTGGGCTGATTTCTAGCCTAGATTTTTTATCTACGTTCCTTCCTGGTAATAGGATAGGAGTTATGGGGCTATGTGAGACTTCTTTGAATGCAAATACCCTGAATGCGGCTAATATTCAAGGATACCAAATACTTCAGAAAAACAGATTGAATAATCAGAAAGGAGGACTTGCATTCTACATCCATACTTCTTTGTATTTTGAAGAAATTAAAGATTTCGACTCTCTATATGAGGAAATGCTGTTAGAATTTCTGGTTATCGAAGTCACCATAGCATCTGAAAAGGTTCTTTTATGCATGTTCTACCACCCTCTTAGTTGTAGCAACAAGAAATATTTGGATATACTTGACGAATTTGCTAAGATGGTCAGTTCCAAGAAAAGAAAAATCATCATCATGGGAGACTTTAACATTGACACTTCTTCAGTAAGTCATGACTCAAGTACTTCTGCGCCTTCTAGTACTCTGGCTACAGACTTCCTTACTATATCATTGGCTGCTGGCTTTGTTCCATCCTTCTGGATTCCAACTCGGGTCACAAATCAAAATGCATCTACTATTGATAATCAACTTGTAAATTTCCCTGTTGGGTCATGTGACGTAATACTTACGGATGTTTCTGATCATTTTATTCTTATGAGCAAGTTTCTCCGGTATTCCGGTGAAAAGGGTCAAATAAAAAAATCTAGAAGGATGGGTCAAGGTTCGGTTAAGCTATTAAATGCCAAGTTATTTTGTGCTGATTGGTCGCAATGCTTGGAGTCAGATGACGTTGAATTTGTATCCATGTCGTTTACTGAAACATTTCAGAATGCTTTAAATGAAACATGCCCTCTTGTGAAGAAAAGGTGTAAAAAGTGCCAGGTGCCTGTAAAGCCATGGAAAACAAGAGGCTTGCTTAAGAGTATAGAGGAAAAAAAAATCGACTTTACGCTGAATACATAAATTCTCCCACATCAAATAATGAAACTACATTCAAATCTTATAAAAACCATTTTACAAGACTGATAAGATGGGCGAAGAAGATTCATTTTGAGAAACCATTTCTCGAAGCTGAAGGATCTCCAAAAAAGACCTGGACAATAATTAACGAGTGTCTTAACAAAAGCAAAAGTCAAGGGCTTCCCGAATCAATGAATGTATCGGATGGATCAACAGTGAATGGTAAGCAAAAGGTAGCCGAGGAAATGAACCAGTACTTTGCTAGGATTGCAGAGGCCACCTTAAACAGTAATTTGAATGACTGCTTGGATGTAGAATCTGGGTTTCGCGACTTTCTACCACATCCCGTCGATTCTTCCATATTTCTCTTTCCCTTGACTGAAGTGGAACTCAAGAATCTGGTAAAAATCATGAAGAACGGACATTCTGAAGGAACCGATTGCTCATCTACTTATTTACTGAAACATACCATTGGATGCTATGCTTAAGTGCTGGTTCATCTGGTCAATCTATGTTTCAAACACGGATCTTTCCCTGAAGTGATGAAAACTGCTCGAGTTATTTCCCTACATAAAGGAGGAAACAAGCAAGATCCATCCAATTATCGACCTATTTCCATTTTGTCCGCTATTAGCAAAGTCATTGAAAAGTGTATATATAACAGGTTGAACAGTTTTTTGAAGAAAAAAAAAATTTCAGCCCATTTCAATTTGGATTCAGGTCTTCATACTTTACAGAACATGCAATATTAAAGCTAACCCAGTTTTGGATGATGCCATGGATAAAGGTCTGCTACCTGCAACAATATTTGTTGACATAAAAAAAGCTTTCGACACTATTTCTCATAAAGTTCTAGTATCTAAGCTACATAATTGCGGTGTTAGAGGACAAGCGAGTCTCCTAATTGAATCTTACCTCAAGGACAGAAAACAAATATTGGATGCCAATGGCTACATTTCAGATAAGGAAAATCTATCCAATGCTGTGGGGGTTCCTCAGGGGTCTATACTTGGACCACTGTTATTGCTTATCTATGTAAAGATCTTCCTCTAAGCCTAACCTGCCATAGGACTGATATGGATATCAGTTTACTGTTTGCTGACGATACATCAATCTCTAAAATCAAATCTCGAATTATCACTGAGAAAGATGCTTCACTGGCTTCATTATAACAAATTGGTTGTCAACACTTCAAAGACTCTTTTTATGGTTTTTTCAAGAACTTCTACTGCAGTACCAGCGTTACAATAGGTTGAAGTCACATTTGGAGGTCGAGTAATAAAAATAAATCGAGTGCAAACAACTCGGTATCTTGGAGTCATTGTTGATCAGAATTTAAGCTGGAAAGCTCATATCACTAGCCTAAGGCTTAAGTTATTCACTTTTTTCTATTCTCAGCAGACACTTTGTAAAGCATGCTGATGCAGAGATTAAAAGTCCCACAAGTAGCGCTTTCGTTGTGTCAAATGCGACTAATTACACTCATGATTCTTATAACATTTATGTCAATTCTTTTTTTGGAGCTTGTTAAAAGAAATATTAAAAAAATTGAAAATAGCAAAAAGTCAACATAGTATTGTACATAGCGGCAGTCCTACATTTGTGGGTTAGTATGTGAATCCAAAACGTAAGGAATAGTAAAAACAGTTAAATAATTAAACGTAAGGTAAAATTAAAAGAATTAAATTATTCCTGGAGCATTAATATCAGGAGATTAAATTTACCTGAGCAAATGTGGCGAAACCGTAAGCATAGAAAATTTCCCAATTTTGCGATTAAATAGGCTCACATTTTTGCTAGATGATAGGGATTCAAAAGCAGTTTATTTGAAAAAAATATTAATGTGGAACATATTCTCAAGTATAATCAACCCCTATTTTTCTCGTTTTCCTAATGTTAAAAACGATCATAAATTTATTTTTAAAAACTATCAGCTCAAGAGCAAATTTGACACTTAAAACGAGCAACAGTTATATATAAACTTAATAAATTATAGTTTTTTAAACTATTGGAGAGAAACTACCTCCCTTTGTTCCCCAGGGGGGTAGCTGCCCTCCGATCACCTTGAATATTAAAAATGGCACTAGAACTTCTGATTACCAATCCAATGATTTCCCTGTGAAGTTTATATTTATTTTTTATATTTTGTATTTTAAATAATTGCTATAAAAATATTTAACAACATAAATACAACCAGCTGCAAGGAAGCCCGGGAGGGCTTGTGATGGCAGCCGATTGAACAAATCGCGAAAATATTAATCCACTTAACTTAAACAACAACTTAAATTCATTTCAACTATGATTAATAATGTAAAAAAACATTACTAAAAAAGAAAAAAAAATAAATAACAAAAAAAACATTACCTTCATTCTCTAAATTGTGACTCCTCACCCCTCCAACAAAAATTTCTTTACGACCACACTTTCTATAAAAACCATAAAAACATATAATAACCTTGCTCTGAGGGCTTCGAGGGAGGGGTCATCCTCGAAGAGATAATTTCCGGACGTTTCAACTACACTGAACAAGATGATGGTCTCAAAATGTTGATCGGATGTGTTTGGGGAAATGATGAGCGAGGGTAGCGGGGGGGGGGGGGGGGGCTGGCTGCCGATCAGCCACTTTCGACTATTGAAAAGGGTACTTGCCCTTCAATTTCTAATCAAATTAGCCCCTATCGAAGTTTCTACGACAACTCCTTCTATTTGAAGTGCCCTGGACTACAAAAAAAGAAGTTATTCCCACATCACTTTTGATGCATTTTGGGAAAATGCAATTTGTGTGTGGAGGAGTTTAACTGCCCTCCGATTATTTTCAATCTAAAAAGGGAATTAGAACTTTTCAGTTCCAGTTCAATCATCCCCCTCCCGAAGTTTATACGACCACCCTTTCTATAAAAACCTTATATGCTTCAAGGGCATAACTTACAATCCTTGACCTGGGGGCTGTGAGGAATGGCTATATCAAAATTTTGGTTTGATATGTTTGGGGAAATGATGGGTGTGCGGGGCTGGTTGCCCTCGGACTACTTTAGACAATTAAAAAGGGCAGTAGCCCTTTTCATTTCGAATTGAATGAGCTCCTTTTGAAGTTTCTAGGACAACTCTTTCTATACAAAGTGCCCTGATCTAAAAAAATAATAAATAAATAAATAATATATATATATATATATATATATATATATATATATATATATATAATATATAATATATATATATAAATATATACATATATATATATATATATATATATATATATATATATATATATATATATATATATATATATATATATATATATATATATATATATATATATATAAAATATAAAATATATATATATATATATATATATATATATATATATATATATATATATATATATATATATATATATATATAAGTAAATGGATAATACACTGAGTCTTCATCGCTCTTTATTTAGACAGCACTATTGTGCTACCTATTATATATTATTGTTCACTAATTTATTTAGAATCTTGGTTACCTATAGCATGGGTCGCTCCTGACCTACAGTATAGCACGTCAGACGAACTCTTTGAAAGCAAAATATCACTAATATTTTTTTTTTTAATACGATATGATAACTTGTGTATAAAAACAGAAAACCACGTGGAGAAAAATTGAACCAACATTTGAGGTACTTACGTAATGACTTTAGGAAGAAAAAAAGCTTGAGTTTAAATACATGGACCCTCAACATTGCCTCTTATGGGGGCTTTTGAGAATTTCACTTTCACTCTTTCTATCCCTCTCTTTATCTTTCTTTTATCTTATTATAAAAAAGGACACGCAAATACGAAAAAAGACTCAAGATTCATCGTCCATATAATATTCACCAAAGCTTTTAGGGAATCACTTAAGAGATACAACCTCCCAAGAGGCTTCCTAAACGCTCACGTATTTGAGACGCAAATCATATTTCCGCAGGAAGAGCTATTTCGTGTAAATTATGTCTCCCTGTGGAACAAAGGTTTACTTTGACGATATTCCCCGACACTAAATGAAGCTTCCAAAAGAAATCATTTTTAGGGGCTTAAGGGGCTGCTAAAGACCCGAACCCTTTTTGTATTTGGTAAGTAACATATATTGTGTCTAGCCCTGCCTCCTCTGCATTTAAACCACAGCCAGTTCTTCCAGGCTCCCATCTTGACAGGAGTTTGGTTTTGTGAATAGGGGTGAAACTTTGGAAGGCAAGGGTTCAAAAACCACTAAAGTAGGTTTAGCATGAAAAGTAACATGAAAAATAAATAAAATAACATGAAAACAACAAAAAGTAACATGAAAACAATAAAATAACATGAAAAGTAAAGCTTTTCTCTGGATTTTACTTAATGCTAGCTTACTTTACTTTACTCTCTACTTTTTTTTCTCCTTACAAGCTTCGCTTTGTTTTTACTCCATGTAGGGGGTGCCAAGTTTTAAAACAAGTAACATTGATGAAAATGTAATTAAAAACTGTGTCATCTCAGCTTGTTAATACGAAATCTAAGGTTCGAACCCACGTGTAGTAACATATTGCGTGACTGACACCAAGACCTCAGGGGTGAAGAAGCTTCGTCAATCCAATCCGATTCAAATAAATGAAAAAACAAGCTATGGACACAAAAGCCAAATAGAAAATAAGCTATGCACACAAGTTGTAGTTGTAATTGAAAATATGCAGGAACACTTTTCGTGTTTTCTGTTTTGCATTCAAAGTACCTGTTTCTGTTATGTTCGTATAAAGAAAAAGAACAGAAACAAATGATCTGTTTTTATACTTCTGTTCTATTTCTGTTTTGTCATGTATATTTTACCTTATTTTTTTTATATATATTTTTTTTCTTACCTGTATAAATTGAAATTGTAAAGCAGTGCGGTTTTCTTCTTTCAACAATTTGCATAAATACAGTAGAGCAAATGTATATAGATTCGTGTGTGTGTGGGGGGGGATTGCATTTTTTATATTTACAGATTTTTAATAGTGGTAGATCCAAAATCCAAAGTTTCAGGACGCTTTTCCTTTGGGAATGGAACACAAAAATTGGCCTACGGAATCAAAAGGATGCCCACTCGCATACTTAAAACAAAAGTTTGAAGTTTTAACAATATCAAACTTATATATCAACCTAGATATCTAAGATTTGTTAAGCTTAGTTTTACCGATAAAGGACTACAAGCCTGAGAAATTTTTTTCGAACAAGGGGGAAGATACTTCTGAAAAATAAAAGAATCTGAATGAAAAGTCATACTATCAGATTCAGCGCATCAGAGAACCCCACTTTAGAGGTTTCAAGCTACTACCTGCAAAAAGGTAGAATTCGTATTTTTTCTCCAGGGGTGGTCATATCGACCAACGGTCATGGAACATCGGGAGAGGGATTATTTGAAAAAAAATTATGGTCTAGTGTCCTAAAAGACTGGAGTGTCCAAAAAGATAGGAGGCCAACTAGCCCCCCCCCACGCCCACCTTCCCCAAAATTCCTTTAAAATTGTTTCCTTGTTTACGTATACTATTTATTATTGCGAAGTATACACATATTTATCAGTGGGGGATTTTGTACTTGGGTTGAGTTTCCATAGGGATGATTTTTCGTGTGAAGTGAAATTTCCAGGGATGAGCCTTGCAAGGGATATTTTATAGAGATATTCTGAGGGAATTATCCAGTTGGAATTTCAGCGAGTTGAGATTTTCGAGAAATGATTTCCACGGAAAGAGGGTTTCAGGAGTGATCAAAAAAATGAATAAAACTTTTGAATAAGGTCTGAATAAATGAATAAAGTCTTTTTCAAATGAGAGTATGCAAATGAGATTTTTCAGGCTAAATGTTCTGTTGGAAATTATGCGGAATGGGGGGGGGGGGAGGCTATTTCCGCAAGGATGGAATAATCCGAAACAAATTTTAAGAGGATTTTATTTTATGTGGGAGGAACTTTCCACGGATGAACTTCCATGAGGGGAGGGATTTTTATGGAGGGTGAGCCAGATTTACCGGCATCGTTTGAGAAACGATCAGAAATTAGATACAAAAAACAAGTTTTTTTCACTGAAAATAAGGAGCAGCATGAAAACTCAAAACGGACAGAAATTTTTTCAAGCATGAAGGGGTTGCCCCCGTCTCAATACCTTTCTATTTATGCTAAAGTTTGACTGTTTTTCCCATTTTTGGAACGACTTCAGAAACAAAAGAGCTGTTTCATTACATTAGGAAGCTTTGTTATGGGTGCTAAGAACTTTAGCGTGAAGAGCAAGGTATTGAGGAGGATGAACCCATTTCATATACGGAATAATTTCTGTCCGTTTTGAGTTTTAATATTGATCTTTACTTTCAGTTGAAAAAACTTGTTTTTTTTTTATATTTACTCTACAGTTGAGCAAGTGTATGGACTGGAGAAAGTAATTTCTGCCGCAAAGCAGCTGAAATTGTCGAATTATTTACCCATCAAAAATTTACCCATCAAAAGTTACAAGCCTGAGAAATTTCGCTCTATTTTCAAAAAAAGAGGAAAGACTCTCTTAAAGTCATAGAATTTTCCTCCAGGGGTAATCGGATCGACCCAGTGGTTCTAGAAGTGAAGAGGGGATGATGTGGTAGCATCTTTTCATGGAGGAAGTTTCCATGGCGTAAGGGATATTGCTAAGAAGAGGGCACCGGATTCCCCAGCATTATTTCAAAAACGATCAGAATTTAAATTAAAAAACCAATTTTTTCAACTGAAAGTAAGGAGCAACATTAAAATGCACATAAATTATTAATTATAGGATTTTGCCCCCCCCCCAATTAATACCTTGCTCTTTACACTGAAGTTTTTTTAGTATTCTAATTAAACGGTCTTTGTGATTCAGGTGTCTTTCTTAAAGAATTTGAACAAAATTCGAACTTTAATGTAAATAGCGAGGTATTGACTAGGGGGAGAATCCCCTATTATACGTAATAATTTCTGTTCGTTTTGAGTTTTAATATTGCTCCTTACTTTCAGTTGAAAAAACTTGTTTGTTTTTTTATTTACTCTACAGTTGAGCAAGTGTATGGGCTGGAGAAAGTATTTTCTGTCGCAAAGCAACCGAAATTTTCGAAATAAATTATCAAAAAGTTCAGTTGTCCTTGTATTTTCATCCCTTTGAAAACCAATTCAAGAGAAGAGAATACGTAAAAAAGGTATTATGCAGCAAAGGGTCTAAGTTTTTTGAAATTCTCGAATTTGAGAAATTTCATTTTATTTATTTGCCAAATGAATGAACTGAATACATTTGCTAGGAATTAATTTATTTGTTTATTTCCCTCATAATTGAGGAGTATATAAAATACAAAAGTGAAATACATCACCAAACATAACAAGACAGCTCACAATGAATGAACTCTTTATTAACTACTAAATTACAAAAACTATATATAAACACAACCGCCCCCGGGGAAGGCTCAAGCAGCCTGAAAAACTAATTTTAAACAAACGAAATCAGACATCAAACAACAAAAGAAACGTTAACAAACGAAACAAAACAACTGATTATAAATCAGCTTTAGAATATAACTGAATAAATACGTAGGAAAAAACAGACATCAAACATCAACAACAAACAAAACGAAACAATTGATTTTAAAAAGACGAAACCGGACATCAAACAACAAAACAAACGTTAACAAACGAAACAAAACAACTGATTATAAATCAGCTTAAGAACACAACTGAATAAATACGTAGGAAAAAAAAACAGACATCAAACATAAACAGCAAACTAAATAAAACAAGTGATTTGAAACAAACGAAATCAGACATCAGACAACGAAACAAACGTTAACAAATGAAACGAAACAAATGATGCTATTATTATCTTTGTGATAATAAAAAAAAAATATTCCCTACACTTTTCTTTCTTTATGCTTTAAGTGTTAAAAAGAGCTGTTCAAACAGCTTTTTTAACGGCTTTTCAAGCAGCAAAACAGCTGTTCAAACAGCTTTTTTAACAGCTGTTCAAACATCAAAACAGCTGTTCAAATAGCTTTTTTAACAGCTGTTCAAACTCCAAAAGACAGCTGAACAAAAACTTACAGAAACATGTCTTCTGTTTTTGATTGACCTGTTTTTTATCTGTTCAGTTTTATTCAAGCCCTGTTTATATTTTTCTGTTTCTTTCCGAAAAACAGAACAGTGCCTATGCTTAATTAAGAAACAAAAAATTGATAATGTTTGGTTTTTGATAGAATAAAAGTGTTATCAAATATTATTCATTTAATTTTTTGTATTTATTTTCATATTTTAACGTGGCATCATTGACTAAAATGTGGTACTGCCATAAATATTTAAAACTTAGAAGAACCCAAAAAAAACTCAGAAAATCACAATTTTCTGGTATAAGTTGGCCGAAGAAATCTGGAAGGCAAAATCATTTTTAGGTTGATGCATAATTGTTATTTTAAGCTGCGAAACATTTCGAGCACAGAAGATGTGTAATAATGATAAAAGTTCAGATGTGTAATAATGAAATGTGTAATAATGATAAAAGTTTGTTCAGAGAATGTGACTATATTCTGCCTAATATCATTACAGCAATTTAGTCATTGGACTAAAATGTTGTTCTTAGTACCTACTTCAAATTTTTTATTACTATATAATGTATAATTTACGTACATATTAACAATTTTTTTTTGCATCTAGACTTTTTTTTGAATGTAAAATAGACCCTTCGAAATTAGTGAATTTGTCTTTAGGTTACGCATGGGTCATAGGCTACCGACCCATGATATATAGTGTTTTGTGTCCGGATTTTATGATTTTATAAGCCCAAACATATATTATAGTGGAGGACTTTGATGTTGAATCAGACCCTGATGATAGCTTCTGCCAGAAAGACTGGTTAGCTGCGGAATCGTGTGTTCCAGAAGGTGGCGCTAAGATATGTGGCAACGAAACAGGGGCAACATGTAAGTCACGTTTATTTATGCATATATATATATATATATATATATATATACATATATATATATATATATATATATATATATATATATATATATATATATATATATATATATATATATATATATATTAGCTTTTGGGTTTTGGTGTTGACATAATGTGGAATTCTTACTCTATTTGTAATTATTTGGCTTTTCTGTACCGAGTATATAGGCCTTTTTCATTTTCTATTGAGCAGAGACTAAAAACTTATTGGCTTTCGGTGCTAAATTCAAACTATTAAGCTCTTGACTTGAATAAGACTTCCCATTATGAATTCATTCTCCATGATACTATTGATTACTTCAGAAAATATATAGAATTTTAGAAAATTATGGAAGCCAATGACTGACACCAATTATTCGCACTGGTTTACACTTTAAAATTGGTTGCAATAATGGAATTGCTGTCATTTTATAAAAAAAATTGTTTTTTCTTTTTTTATTTGTGACTAGCTGGTGTAATTTTTACTAATCTTTCTTACAAGCCAGCTCAGCTTTCCATTGGTTTTCGTAACTGGCACTTTTTTTTATCGCCTATACAAGTGTTGTCGTGAACACCCCTCCCGTTCCTCCCTGCAACCTCAATGAACAGTTGTAACAACACATGAAAAAAAATGTTGTCAACGATAATAAATAAAAATGACGGGCTTTTCAAATCGACGTTCTTTTTTGTAATGGTAGAGGATGTAGAAAAACAACTGATAGCTCATTTGCAAGTGAAACAGTTTGCCCTTCAACTTGATGAATCAACTTTAAGAGAAAATGAGGCCCTTTTATTAGCATATGTCAGATTTAACAATGAAGGACCCAAAGAGGAAATGCTTTTTGCTAGAAGTCTTACGACAGACAAAAAAGGTGAAATTTTTTTTAATGAAGTTGCTACTTATTTCAAGGAAAACAATATCCCACTTAAAAATATAATTGCTTGTGCTACTGATGGTGCACCATCTATGACAGGCAGATACAAAGGTTTTATTGCACATTAAAAAAAACAGTCCTAGAAGTATATTGTATTCACTGTGTGATGCACCGTCAACACTTAGTTACAAAGAAAATGATTGCACGTCTGCATGATGCCCTTTCTGTTGTAATAAAAGTAGTAAACCATATTAAATCAAATTCTCTCCACGACCGCTTTTTCGTGAATTCTGTAAGCAAAATGGAGAAGAGTTTGAGTGGCTTGTATTACATACAGAGGTGAGATGGCTATCAAAGGGGAATTGTCTTAAGCGTTTCATTGCACTTTGGGATTCTATTGTTTCCTTTCTTGCACACACACGACTTGGAGCGAAACTGCTTGCAAATAAAAATGATGTGTTTTACTTATCATATATATTTGAAAAACTTAATACACTTAATAAACAGCTCCAAGGAAACGATTCTGATCTGATATCCAGTAAAAGTGCTATTGCTGCTTTTCTAAGGAAACTACAGCTGTATAAGAATAATATCAGGCGTCGTGCATTTGAACAGTTTCCTTGTTTGGCCTGTATTGGCAGGGATTTGCAAGATGAAGATCTTGCATTATATGGTGAATATTTGGAAAATATACATGAAGATATGCAAACTCGGTTTAGCCACCTACTCGGGATGGATATACCGATTTAGGTTTCAATTCCTTTCGAAGTTAATGTTGCCGAAATAGACCTATCTTTGCAAGAGCCCCTCATCGAATTACAAAGTGATGAAATAATGCATACAAAATTCAAAGATCACCAAGTACAATATATGGAAAACAAATGATGTTGCTACAAAGTACCCTTTGCTCTGGGATAAAGCGCAGTTCTACGTTATTGCTTTTCCTATCTTATCTTGTTGAAGCGGGATTTAGTCGTGTTTCTCAAATGTTATCAAAAGCTCGCAATAGACTTGACATTGTGAAAAGGGGCGATCCTCGACTATCATTAACATCGATCGAACCAAATATAAAGAAACTCGTCGAGAAGCATCAACCACGGGGATCTCATTGAATAAACATACCTTTTCCTTCTTTTTTTAATCACACACTTAATTTCAACTCCTTTTTGTATTCAGTTTACAAAAATAATGTTGGAGTGAATTAAACTGCCTGAGGAGCTCTACTCTCCATGATTTTGAGTTGCTTGCCCATGGAAGAAACAATGTAATGTTGTAGTTATTATCACAATAATAGTAATAATAACAAAAATTATTATTATTATAGTAGAACATTTTATTTGTATTAAACTAGTTTTCATTTTAAAATAAAGCTTAATGGTATACTATATCTTTGATAATTAAAACCTTAAAATTTATTTTAGTGAAGAAAAGAAAACTGTTCTTATATCCAATAGCTATGAAGGGGTCCACCAAGATAAAAAGAAGAGAAAAGGGGTCCATGGGTAAAAAAAGGTTGAGAACCACTGGTCTAGAGGATCTTTCCCTAAAGGGTGACCCGGATTTCCTGGTATTATTCCAAGGGTGATCATAAATTAAATAAAGGAAAAGCTTTTCTTTCAAATGGAAATAAGGAGCAACATTAAAATTTAAAACGAACAAAAATTATATGAGACGGTTTGTCCCCTCCTCAGTCCCTCGCGCTTTGGGCTAAAGTTGACTGTATGTCTCAATTTTTCAAGAACTACTCCTTAATAAATATTAGCTTTTTTTCTGAGGGAAACAAATCCCTTGCTTTACACAATGTTTCAGGTTGCAGGATCATGCATAGGAATTTATTTCACAGATGACCCGAAGTGAGAAAGCAGACACAGGAGGTGATCAAATGGGAAAACCTGGGTTTCTTTTCTTAAAAACTCCTTGCTCGTCATGGTGTCCCAACCCACCACCTATTGCATATTTTTCTTACGTTTATAAGACTCCTGTTTTTTTTTCTTTTTTTACAGATTGTCGAATATTTCAACGTCTTAGAGTTTGGTTCGACTTTCTGATATTTCGAATCAGCATACATGTCTGTATTACGATGGCTCTTACTTGGGTTTTTATATGTGTAGTGCCTTATCTTTGATCAAACAGCTCGTGGTAACAAACTGCAAGTAAAGAGTGACCCGACTCAGTACTAACCGAAACTCTAAATACCGGAATTTTGATACCAATAGACATATCAAAAGAATCGGCTTATTATGCTGATTTCAAATATACAATAAGTTTCATTAAGTTTAGCCCTACGCATTAAAGGCTACGAACCTGATAAAATTTGCCTGATTTTGGAAGAAGGAGGAAACACCCCCTAAAATTCATAGAATCTTAATGAAAATAATACCTTCAGATTAAGAATATCAGATAACCCTACTGTATCTGCAAAATGTGGAATTTTTTTTCCACAGGAAAGATTACGGAGTCGTGTTTATTTGTTGTTGTTTTTTTGTCACAGGGGTAATCATATCGACCCCGCGGTCTTGGAATATCATGAGAAGGTTCATTATAGTGGAAACTAAAATTCTAGTGCCCGTTTTACGTGACCAAAAGATTGGAGGGCAACTAGGCCCCCTCCCCAGCCCCTTTTTTCCCAAAATAATCCGATCAAAATTTTGAGATAGCCATTTTATTCATCATAATTGAAAGACCAGATAACTGTGCCTTTGAAAATAGCAGGATCAACCTCCCCCCTCTAGATCCCAGGGAAAAATTCATTATTGTTTACACACAGTATATGGTATTGGGAAGTATATAGGCTATACATCTACGTGTGGGGGGCCAAATTTTCTGCTGTGGGTTTTTTCACGAAGGAATTTTCCATGGGGAGGGAAGTTTCCAGGGGGTGAATTTGTCAGGGGGAATTATGCACTGGGGGAATTCGCCAGAATTCAAAACGAAATTCTTTTCATATGTCTTGCTTTCTCTTTGCTGTCTTAGTTTTACAGATGGAGTCGTTAAGGGCAATTGTTAGGGTCATTGGGATTGAATTGTCTAGAGGATATCTCCGTTGGGAATGGGGATTTGTCCGTGAAGGTGGGGCCAAATTTCGTGGCATTATCCAAAAAAACGATCAGAAATTAAATAAAAAAAACAAGTTTGTTCAACTGAAAGTAAGGAGAAACATTAAAACATAAAATGAACATAAATTATTAGGTATATGAAGTGGATTGCCCCCTTCTCAACACCTCGCTCTTTTAAAGCTAAAGTTTGAATTGTGTCCCAATTCATCGAGAACGACTCCTGAAACACGAGGGCCGTTTAGTTAGAACAGTAAGAAGGTTTTTTAAAAGTACTAAGAAATTTAAGCGTAAAAAATGAGGTGTTGAGGAGGGGGCAATCCTCTTCATATACATAATAATTTATGTTGATTTTAAGTTTTAATTTTGCTCCTTACTTTCAGTTGAAAAAACTTGTTGTTTTTTATTTAGTTATGAGAAGAAATGCCACTCTGAACGGCATGACCGTGTAAGGCGTTTGATAATAAAATTGTTTTATCGTATGTTTTTTTAGGTAATTAACCCTAGAACCGTAGGGGAAAAAATATAGATTTAATCAGGTTGGAATCTGAAAGATTGAAATATGGCCGAACAAATTGTGTTCTATGTAATTTAGAATAAATACATTTCGTGGAACGTTTTTCCGTAATATTCTTTCTTTTTTCCCTATTTAAAATCTTGTCTTTCACGCTTTGGTTTGCGTTACCATTTTTTACTGATTCGTTTTTCTGATTTCATTCGTCTCATTTGTACTATAGAGTTTTTTTTCATTTTTCAGATCAATACGTCTTTCAACCGGGTGCAATGTCCCTTCGTCTTCAGTTCCAGAGTGACTCCCAAGGGACTCGAAAGGGTTTTAGGATCAGATATAAGGTAGTGGAAGAATGCATGGGTCTATTTCTAGATACATCCCCATCAATTATTCCTGGGAGTGGCGGTGCCCTTTGCCAGACCCGGATCCAGGACTTATCAGGAACAATCAATACTCCTTATCATCCAAAGAAATATCCTGATAATTTAGACTGCATCTACGAGTTTGTCAGGTGATTATTTTATAATAATCTAGTTAAGCGGCTTTTTGCTAACTCGGAAATTTGTTTTGCTAGTTAAGTGGGACAGGGACTTGGAACTCAGTCTAACAAATTTTTCACACTGCGCCTTAGAATCTTTCACATCAGCTGCTGCTCTTTTCTTCCTTAATGGTTTAAGATCACGAAGAAGTTTGACGGTGATTCCTTCAAGATGCAGGTTTTATTAATTTCTTCAAGATGCAGGTGTTTGTTACATAATAGGGAAAGTTGTTTCGATGATTGACTTGTTAATTACTTTAAAAACTTACAAGGGCTAGGACAAAACCTCCAGGGACCGCCAATCAAGATACAAACGTAGTTACATCATAGTTTTTTCTTTGATTGTTAATCACTTAAAAGCCTAAGGATATAGAAAAAAACCTTTAAGGCCCGCTAGTCAAGATGCAAACGCAGACATTAAGTAATAATTTTTCCTTTGGTTGTTAATTGCTTAAAAACTTAAGGGCGTAAAGAAAACTTAAGGCTTGTGCGAGAAATGTGGTTCAATCCCGCTTTCTGGGGATATAATGAAAGAACGTTTGAGATGGCTAAACCAAGTTTTGCGGATGAAGATTGCCGAAGATTGTTCTTTTTGGCCAACCATATGGGGCTAAACGGAAAGTAGGTTGTCCTCGTCTGGGGTAGGAGTATGTCATAAATAGAGATTTAAGGGACATGGGAACTTCCCGGGAGGGTGTGAAGAGGGAGCCATTGATTAGATTGGGCTGGGGGAAGAGTATGTGTAGCTGTGTCGGCCTTAGTTGGCTTGGTGCTGCTGGAAGTTATTAGTAGTAGTAGACAAAAATCAACAGGGCCTGCCAGTGGGGGAACCTTCTGGGTGCCGGGTCCTAGCAACCAATTCCAACGGGGGTCCTAGTGAGCAATTTCCCAGGGCCCTATAGCCAAATTTCACCGCCCCCTAGAAACCCATTCCAGCGGGAACCCTAGCAAGCAATTCCAATGGGGGCTCTAGTAACCAAATCCAACGGGGGCTCTAGAATCTAATTTTACCGTGTTACTACCAGCCAGTTTCACCTGGCCTCAGTCTAGGAATTAACTGGATTCTTGCTCGGATCGATAAGCTATGTATCACGTGTGTCACATACACTGTTCTTGAGCACAAACTATCTGATGCTACCTCATAGAAAATATAGTTGCTTGCATCGATAACATCCCTCATGCTTTTCCACGTTCCCACGGCTACGTAAACAACACAAGTGAATTATCACTTAGACATAATAGCGAAAAGAGTCTTAGCGAAAGCTTTGCTGGGGATCAATGAACTCTGAATAAACCTGGATAGGGCAATTCTTCACTTCTTGGCGATATGGTCCTGGTATTTTGGGGCGGTCCTTCTTAGTAAATATTCAGAGATTTTTTTCTTAGAGAATAAAATAAACATGGGGAAAAAATAGGAAAATTATCCTTCTTAAATAATTTTTAAAGATGCCTACCTAAGGAATGATATAACTTGCTCAAAGCATTGGAACATAGTCTGACTTAGAAAATTTAAAAAAATTTGCTTTGATTATGATAAAAACCTGCTCTAAGTACTGGAAAAGAGTCCATCTTAGAGAATTTTTTAGAGATGTCTTCTTAGAGAATGATATAAATTTTCTCAAAATGTAGGAAAAAGTCCTAGTGAGCAATTCCACCGGGACCCTAGAAACAGTCAATTCCAATGGATCCCTAAAACCAATTTCAAAAGGATGCCCTGGAATCCAATGTTACTGGGTTCCTAGCAACCAATTTTACCTGGCCTCTTTTAAACAAATCCAACGGGGGGGGGCAAAGACAGCGAGAAAGTCCCAGTTGGAAGTGATAATGACGTATTCTTATGTAACCTGTGAGAGGTCAGGGCCCGTGGGGATCCTCTGCCTGTAACTGGGGCCTGCACATACGTGGGTGTTACGTAATTACAGCATCTATGTTAATGTTACTTAATAGCACCACAGATGTTGGATGTTACTTAATACTTAAGAGATGTTTTCTTTTTCAGGATTTGATTTTTCTTTCAAGGTGTTTTTTTTCTTCTAAGCGTTTTTCCTTCGAGATTTCATTTTCTTCAAGATTTTTTCTTCTTCGAGACATTTTCTTCTAGATTCTTTCCTCAAAAAACCTTTATATTCCAAAGATTTTTCCCCGCTTTAAGAATCGAATGTGATTTCTCCTCAATAGAACTCTTTGCTAGACAGCTGGACCAAGAAAGCCTTCCTAATATTTTGATGTTTGAAATAATTTTTGCATGATAAGCTGTTTCTCAGTCTAGGGATAAACTTGATTCTTGCTTGAATCAATAAGCTATGAATCATGCGTCTCATATCCATTGTTCTTGAGCACAAACTATCTGATGTTACGTCATAGATATGTAGTTGCTTGGATCCATTACATCCTTACTGCTTTTCCACGTTACCAGGGCTACGTAACAACAACAAAAGTGAATTATCACGTAGACATAATTGTGAAAAGTTTTTGTGAAGGCATTGCTGAGGAACAATGAACTCTGAATCAACCCGGGCAAGGCAATTCTTTACTTCTTGGTGATATGGTCCTGGCATTTTGGGGGGGGGGGTCCTTCTTAGAGAATTTTTTTAAGATGTCTTCTTGGAGAAAAGAATAAACATGCTCAAAACATAGGAAAATCATCCTTCTTAAAAAAAATTTTAAACTTGATTATTTATAGAATGATATAAATTTGCTCAAAGTATTGGAACGTAGTCTGACTTAGAGAATTTTTAAGAATGTTTGCTTTGACTATGATACAAACTTGCTCAAAACACTGGAAAATAGTCCTTCTGAGAGAAGTTTTAGAGATGTCTTCTTAGAGAATAATATAAACTTGCTCAAAACGTAGGAAAATAGTCCTTCTTAGGAAATTTTAGATTCGACATGAACCTGCTTACTACATTCAATTAATTTGTACTAGGTTGCAGTCCCCATCCCTCAGGAAAATTTCTTTAACACTTCCAACCTTAACTTTAAGCTATTTTATGGAACTTATTTATTTACGATAGCTTATTAGGTGTAAGGTTTCAGCCCCCTCCACCCGGAGAAATTCTCTTAGCACCTCCGAAGTTATTTTTAAACTATTTTATGGAAGTTATTTATTTATGACAGCTTAAAAGGTGTTAGATTTAAGTGTCCTTCCCCTGAAAAATCCCGTCAAACCTCTTGCCTTAATTTTAAACTATTTCATGGAAGTTAACTATTTACGATAGCTCATTGGGTGTTAAATTTCAGTCCCCTTCCGTCAGAAAAATTCCTTTAACAGCGCCCACCTTAAATTTAAGCTCTTATATAGAAGTTGTTTATTTAGCGATGGATTATTGAGTGTTAGATTTCAGTCCTTTTTCGCCAAAAAAAATCGTTTCACACCTTCCACCTTACCTTTAAGCTTTTTTATGGAAGTTATTTATTTAGATTTCAATTCCCCTGCCCCCCAAAATAGGTGGGGCGTTTACTGTCATATTATGCTATAAAAGATCAATTTTTCCCATACAGTATAAAAATATCACAGTAACCGATTTTTCGTAGTATAAAGCTTTAATACAGGAGGTTTTAAGCCGTCCTATCTAGACAGACCATCACAGAGGGGCGTTTACTGCCATTTTTTCCATGAACGATCAATTTTTGCACAAATAGGATCAAAATATTAAAGGAATCGATTTTTCATAGTCCTTAGCTTTAATACAGGAGGTTTTAAGCCACCATATGTTGACAGAATGCTGCAGAGCGGTGATTACTGCCATTTGTGCCATAAAAGACCAATTTTTTCCCGAATAAGATCAAAATATCAGGAAAATCAATTTTTCATGCTGTAAAGCTTTCAACAGGAGGTTTTAAACCATCCTATCTTAACAGAGTGTGGAGGGGCGTTTACAGCCATATTATGCCATAAAAGATCAATTTTAGCCCAAACAGAATAAAAAATCAGAGAAGTTGATTTTTCTTAGTCAAAAGCTTTAAAAAACAAGAGTTTCCTTAAAAAACAAGAAGTTGGTGGAGAACCAAAAATACTTGTTATAAAACACAAAAAATTCTAATATCATCCCAGATCCTATAGAATACAAAATGATCAAATATAATCCAAAATATTTCCTAAAAAACAGAAATGACTAAAAAAATACAAAATACTGTAGGCCTATACAATTCTAAAATAGTTCTAACAGAATAAAAATAGTTGGTGTAGAACACGAAATACTTGCTACAGAACACAAAAATTATAATAACATCCCAAATTTTGTAAGAACATTTTTTATTTTCTAAACACTATTTCGGAATTTTAGAACTTTTTTTAAGAATTATTTCTGTTTTGTAGGAATTATTTTGGATATGCTTGAACGTTTTTGCATTCTATAAAAAGAATTTGGGATGTTGTTATAATTTTCGTTTTTTTAGTAAGAATTTTGTTTTGTGGGACCAACTACTTTTCATTCTGTTAAAACGATTTAGAATTTTGCAAAGTATTTTGTATTTTGTAAGAATTATTTTTGTTTCGCGTAATTACTTTGCATGAATGCATGTGAAAAAAATTTAAAAATTTTAAAAGCTTTAAAAGCTTTTAAAAGCTTTCAAAATTATGCATTTTTTTTATATTTTGTAAGAATAATCCAGTTTTATAGGAATTATTTTCATTACATTCGAACTTTTAGGTATTCTATAAAAAGTACTTGTTATGTTGTTAGAATTTCTGTGTTTTTTAGCAAGTATTTTGTGTTCTGAAGCTACTATATTTCTTTCTGTTACAGCTTTGTTAGAATCGAGCCAAGTGTTTTTGTTTTTCGCAAGAATAATTTATATGTTTTGTAGGAATTACTTTTGATTATGTTTGAACGTTTTGTATTGTTTTATCGTATTGGAAAAGACTTAGGTGCACGCAATAACGTCTTGAGGGGAAGTAACACTATTAGGAATTTTTTGGTTTAAACGAACGATTTTAGTGTAAACAGATGTTTTTGCCGGAGAGTGTCTGGAAAATGTTTTATTTTTTTAATGCAAGCCAGAGGGTGCCCTCTGCTAGCCATTGAGTGTCACAGGTTCTTCATTTTATTGATTTTATCCTGTTTGGGAAAAAATTATTTCTTATGCAACAATATGGCAGTAAAGGCCCCACTGCGTTATCTGTCAAGATAAGATGGGTCGAAACTTTTTATTTTAAAGCTTTAGACTATGATAAATCGACTTCCCTTATATTTGATCCTATTATTGCAAAAATTGGTCTTATATGACACAAAATTCACCTCCGCGCCCTGTCGAGATAGGCTGGCTTAAAATCTCCTGTTTCAATGCTTTACAGTAGGAAAAATCAATTTCTCTGATATTTTAATCCCATTTGGGCAAAAATTGGTCTTGTATGGTACAAAATCGCAGTAAACGCCTGTCCACGGTATTCTGTCAAGAAAGGGTGGCTTTAAACCTCCCGTTTAAAAAATTTTAAAGCATGAAAAACCGATTTCACTGATCTTTTATCCTGTTTGGACAAAAATTCGTATTTTATGGTACAAATAGCAGTAAACGCCCCTTTGCGGTGGTCTGTCAAGGTGGGTTGGCTTAAAACATCTATGAAAAATCGATTTTTCTAAAGTATTTTAATCATATCTGGGCAAACATTGACCTTTTATGGCACAAAATGGCAGTAAACGTTTCTCTTCAGTGGTCTGTCTATTTAGGGTGGCTCAAAACCTCTTGTTTTTAAAGCTATAGACTATGAAAAATATATTTCTTTGGTGTTTTGCTCCTGTTTGGGCAAAAATTGATCTTTTATGACACAAAATGGCATTAAACGCCTTGCTGCGCAGTCTGTCAAGATAGGGTGGCTCAAAACCTCTTGTTTTGAATCTTTAGACTGTGAAAAATCGATTTCTCTTATATTTTTATCCTATTTGGCCAAAAATCGGACTTTTATGGCACAAAACGGCAGTAAGCGTCTCTACATTGTACTCTCTCAAGACTCAACTCCATAAAACATACCCCTCCCCTTGTCTCGGGAAACTCCGTGAAAATTTCATCCAACGTAAAGTACACGCCTCCCTGTCACGTTTTCCACAGAAAGTTCTTTCCTCGCTGAAAATCCCCATCCTCATAAAATTTCTTATGAGCGATTCAGCCTGAAAAATTATCCTTAGCTTACTTTCATATGAAAAAGTCTTTAATGTCTAATCCTCGATCACTGTTTCTCGTGGAAATCAAAACTTGCGGAAAATAACACCCTGAAGTTCCCCAGAACATCTCCACATTGATTTGGCAAAGAGAATATAAGAAAATTAAAAAGTTTCGTATAGAAAATCTGTCAAACCCTTCCCCCGAGTGTAAGATTTTTTCTGCAAAATTTCCCCCTCCCTCCAGAAATATCACTCCCCAAGGAAGATTCTCCCAATGGAAATCCATCCCCATCACAAAATCACTCCCTGAAGAAAGTCTGTATTCTTCCCATTATCAAATGCTATACGTAAACAACGGGCAAATTTCATAACTTACAGGCCTCTCCCCACAGACTGTGGGGGGAGTCATTTTACTCCTTAGCGACATTAAAAATTAAAACGAACAGAAATTACTTCTTATATGAAAGGGGCTGCTTCCTCATCAATGCCCCGCTCTTTACGCTAAAGTTTTTTACTGTTTTAAAAAGTAGAGTTAAGAGAAAGAGTCAAAATTTAGCGTAAAGAGCGGGGCGTTGATGAGGAAGCAGCCCCTTTCATATACGAAGTAATTTCTGTCCGTTTTAATTTTTAATGTCGCTCCTTACTTTCCGTTAAAAAAAAACTCTTTTTTTTTATTTAGTCACTTATATAGGGAACTAGAACTTTTAATTTCCATTCGAATGCACCCTCTCCCAATCTTTTAGGAATATTACTTTAATACGATCACTCCTAGAAAATAAAATATATTTATATAAAAAAATAATAAACGCGCATCTGTGATTTGTTTTCTGGCAAAAACCGCGAAATTCCACATTTTGTGTATATAGGAGCTTGAAACCTAGAGTTCTCAAGTACGCTGAATCTGACGGTATGATTTTCATCAAGATTCATCAAAATCATTAAGATGCAGAAATTGGGGATGTTACCCTCCTATTTCATAAATCAGGCGAATTTTCACAGGCTCGTAGCTTTTGTTGGGTAACACCAAACTTGATGAATCTTATACATTTGGAATTAGCATAATAAGGTGATTCCTTAAATGTATCTATTGATATCAAAATTCTGTTTTTCAGAGCTTTGGCTGCTATTGAGCCGAGTCGCTTTTTATTTACAGTTCGTTACCACGTACGGTTTGACAATGGGCAAAACTCATAACGTGCTGGCCTTCCCCGGGGGACTGTGGGGGGTTAAGTCATACTCAAAGACATAGTTATTATATTTTTTTGTCTCTGCTGAACAAAATGGCCATCTCAAAATTCTAATTGAGTGACTTTGCGGAAAAAATGAGCGAAGGAGGGGGGCTAGCTGCCCTCCAATATATCTGGCTACTTGAAAAAGGCACTAAAACTTTTAGTTTCCGATCAAATGATTTCTCTTTCGATAAAACAAAAAAAAAAAAGATAAATAAACACGCATTTGTGATCTTTCTTCTTGAAAAATTGCAAAATTCCACACTTTTGAGCATAAGAGCTTGAAACCTCTACGGTAGGGTTCTCTGGTATGCTGAATCTGATGGTAATTTCCATTTATATCCCGTGATTTTTTGGGACTGTTTCCTTCCTTTTTCAAAGGCTCGTAACTTTTGATGGATACCATTAAATTTGATGAATTTTACATAAGTGGCATTTTGTGGCTCATTTGTGGCATTTTGATGACAGTGCAACAGTTTGAATTTGAATGCTTCGATTCAAGATGTGCCTGCTGCAAGCAGGCCGGTGCCTGCTGCAACTTTTTTTTTTAGGATTTTAATATTTCTTATTTTATAAATGAAGATTCGAAAGAAGGTTTGGTATTGTTGAAATCAAGAGGAAGAGCTTTATCTGATCAATTGGCTTGTAGCTATTACAAGAAACTGCAATAATTTGTAATTGAACCTCCTATTCAAACCGTATTCGGTGATGCTTACTCCGACATTTTTAGGATTTTAATTTATTTTTAAAAATAGAGCTATCAAAAATATAAATTTAAAAAAAAAATCTAGGTTGAGGTGGGGGTGGCTAAATTTCCAGGGAAAGTTTTTTGCAGGAAGGGGGATTTTCCAGGAAGAGAACGGTCCATGGGGGGAATTTTTAGGGAGAAATTTGTCAAATACTTCTAAATTTAGGAATTGTATCATCATCAACATGAGGGGAATTTTCCGTGGTGGAGAATCCTCCGCAAAGGGAATTTCTGTGCAAAATTTCCCTGCGGAAATTCCTTGAATATCTTTTAGGATTGCAGCAACCCGGGACAGGTAAGCTGGTGAAGATTTAAAAGTGATTACTGATCTAGAATTAACTGATCTGACAATTTGATTGTGGTGTTTGAAGGAGAAAGGAGCAATTTGAACATGAACATCCCCTTCAACCTGTATTTGGCGGTGGCTGTTTAGGCTTTTTTATATTATTTTTTTCTCAAGCTATTTAGATGAAAATTAAAAGAAAATATTTTTTTCAAAACCAAGAGGGGTAGATTGTTTATATTGATATAATGAAGATATAGAAACAAGATGTTACTGATTTTGATTTGATTGATCGTTCTAGGGCTGATCGATTTGTATATGCTGTTTGGATGAGAATGCAGTAATTGGAGCTTGTATCTTGAGCTTTTTGATATTTTTTCTGTGAAAGCTTTAAATAAAGAATATTTTCCGAAATTTTGGGAAGGGTACTTTTTTGTCTTCTTAAAATAGAGATATAAATCACCGATATTACTGAGTTTGAAGTGATTGATCTTGTTAAGGCTGCTCGATTGGTTTACTGTGTTTGGGTCAAAGAGTAAGAATTTGAGCTTGAACCTCCCCATTAAATCCTATTTGGCAGAACATGTGCCTATCTGTTCTATTCTTTTTCTTTTTTCAATGGAGATTCAAAACATTATTTAAGAATTAACGACGCTTCTTGACTACTATGGTCCCTGCGTCGGCCCTGCAGTGCATTCCTGCAGCGTGATTCGATCTCTGGGTCCCGTATTACCAAGCTAAGGTCAAATCCACTGCGCCACCACAGGACGATTCAAAACATTTGTCTTTTAATAGGGTACTTTCAAATCAAGATGTAAAAAAACTTTTCACTCATCTTAAATTCCTGAAGGCTGAACAACTTGTTTCTCGTGTTTGGATAAGAGCACAACAATTTGAACTTGAACTTCCCGCATAAATTGTAATCAAGGGTATTTTTTCTGGCTTTTTTAATGCTGTTTTGATTTTTTTTTTCTAAAGAAAACTTTAAAAAAAAACTTTCCCAAATGTTTTCATAGTCTAAGGGGCAGGGATTGAGGCTTTTTTTTATTTTCTAGAATCAAGAATGAAAAAAATTGTTGTTAATTGAATTGACCAATATAGGGCTGATCAATCGATTTCTGCTGTTCGCATAACAAGGGAACAATTTGAAATTGTAATTTCCCTTCAAACTGTATTCGGTGGTGGGTGCACCGACTTTTTAGATTTTTCTTTTTTTTTTAATTAAGACACAGAATTTTTTTTCCCCAAAATTGGAAGTGATCTATTTTTTATTTTATAGATGAACATATAAAGAAAGATATTACTGAGTTTTATTTTACTGATTCTTTGAAAGGTTAATCAATTTGTTTGCAGTGTTTTAATGGTTGCACAACAATTAGAAGTTGAGTTTTCCCCTTATAATTCTAAACTTTTTTATTTTTTTAGTAATTTTTGGTTGTTTTAATATAGATTCACAAAAGGATATTTTTCAAGGTCTAAGGAGAGGGATTTTGGTTTTTCTATTTAGATTTAAGGTAGAAGCAATGTTATTACTGAATTTGAATTTATTTGTATTTTTAGGGCTGATCAATTTGTTTGTGGTGTTCGGATGAGAGCACAACAATTTGAACTTGAACCTCCCCTTCAAACTCTATTCGGTGGTGCCTGCTCTGACTTTTTTCATACGCCTTCGTGCGGATTCCTATGTGGTAAACTAAATTTTTCATGTAAGTATATATGGGTTATGACTTACACTTATGCTTACAAGACGAACCTAATGGTCGAGGAAGTCTGCTATAACCCCGCTGCTCTTAACCCTGCACTGCTTTATGATTAAGAATTTTCCCTTATTTTAATAGAGGATATGGTCGGTCCTGTTCTGCAATACAAGCTACGGTCTTCTGTTGCTTTTAATACTCCACCTAATGTTACAAGTGTACCTTTTTTTTAATTTTAGGGCTGCTATGGCTATTTCTATTTCCCTGTACAGGGACTAGAAACCTTGTGTCCAGAGCACGATAATGGTACGTGCCGCAGAGTATTGGATGCAAACCCTTTAGGGGGTTAATTAAGATAGCTAGGCAAGGGATAAGTTAAAGTTGGCGAAAAATATAGTGTTTTAATATCTAGCAAATGAAACACGAATCTCAAACAGAAAAAAAAAACTCTTATGCTGCATTAATTTTTCGGTAAATCAAATTTTTTTCAAATTTTATCTAAATGGTAAATTAAGACCGAAATTATAGCCAAAAATAAATTTTAATTATCCAGCATATGGGAGGGTGCCCTCAACGCCTAACTCTTTAGGCTAGAGCTTAAATGGTACTTTTATTGAAAAGATTTTAAGGTGTAATCTGTATAGACAGCGGGTATCCATGTGTATTATTACTGATTGCCTTTCAAACCATTGCATTCTGAAACTTTATCGTTCAATTTCTATTCTCAAAGCACTGTGATAAGAAAAAAAAATACAATTATATTTATTTAGGATTTATTGATTATTGATTATTAATTATACGCCCTACCTAATATTCTTCTAATACGTTTCTCAGACGCTGAATCCTAATGAAATATACCAAAGTAAAATAAAAATCTAATACTTTGGAAACAAATTTTGGCTATATATTTGTAAATTAGGGGGGGGGTCAAGTATAGCGGGTCTGCATGCTTAATGTTTTAGGTACAATTATTCTGTATATTATTTAGTAAGAATTGTTTTCTAACTTCACAATGTTCAAATACTTTACCCCCCCAATATACAAACACACAGTCATATATCTTCCCTCTATTCTGTCACTTCTCTTTGTCTTGTTTCACGCTAGGCTGAAAGAAACTAACAAAAAAAAACGGTTCTGTAATACGTCAATGAATGAACAACTTGAGTGGTTGGGCGTTTATCATGCATGTACCCTATTTTCTACTACACCAAATCTCTGTTCAATTGATTGGACTGAGCCACTGGTTTCATGCATAATGTTCATCATCTTTGCGAAGTCCTCTGATAGTGTCAGTACCAAAACCTGAGTTGTCCCTGGCTTCCAAATATCCAGGTTTCCTGACGTATTTGGAGTGCTTGTACCAATATCCTCACTAGAATCAATATCTGGACAACTACTTTTATTCATTTATTTTTCTTGTCCATTTTAACTTGGTAACAGCTAAAACTGACTTACTAGAAAAAAAGAAACCACCAGTCCTTTAATAAAAAATAAACAGTCATTCTAAAAATAAACTTATTGTCATTAAGTCCCGCTATAGAAACAAGCGTATGAATAAATATATTGGAAACCATTTTAAAAAGTAAAATTATTTTCTATGAAAATCAAATATATAATATACACATAAAAAATGTATGAAAATTATTAAAGATGTATAAGATGGTGCTCGAATTAATAAAAGTACTTTAATTCGACTTTGTAATTTCTTACTTAAAATGTATTAGGCACACGAAAAGTATTTCTGCCAAAATTAATTACGATACCAAAATGAGTTTTGAAATCGTATTTTACAATACGATATCAAGCGTATCATCAAAAAGTACGACTATAATAGTATCTACCCTTTATCAGTTAAAAACAAAGTGTTTCTCTAAATAAAAAGTGAAAGCAAACAAAAACCTGTACTACCCTCTATACTACACTAAAAGTAAATAACGAAAGAAATCTCTTACAGAGAGAGACAAATTTATCTGGGGGAGGGGAAAGCTTACATAGAGACACAGCAAAAGAGCGTGGACCAAATATGAAATATGAGAATAAAAAAACAAACAATATTTTGTAGCAGAATCCCACCAGTGTGTCACCAGTGAGTTTACAGGTCAACTGCTACTGCTATTACTGACAACTTTTTAGGGACCAAGTGACTTGAGTAACATTTGATACTCCCCCACCTGCCCTCAAGTGGGCCCCATCTGCCATCCATGTTGCCCTCAAGTGGCTCGGTTGTGCAGTGATGGTGTTAGCAGTAGTAAACCAAACTTATCATCAACAATGTATTTGTATGAAGACTTTTTTTCCCACCTGGACGAAATTATATAAAAATATAAAGCAGAACAATATTTAAAGCAAAACAATATTAGGGAGGAGTAGGAGTTGTGTATGATACTTTTCAAAACCCATTTTCTCTCAGCTCCTCTCTTCCCTCCCTCCCATGAAGCTCGTGCTGTAATTATTTTATTACAATATATTACAATTATTTTATTTTTATTTTAATATCTGTTTGTTTTTAATTTGTTTTCCTTTTAAGGGACTGGCACACAAGGTTAACGATTTTATTCTATTTGGCTCTTCTTTGCATTCCTTTCCGTTATTTTTTTTATTATTTGAATCGTTAGCTTTTGCTGGCTTCCTAATTTCTTTTCAACTGATTTATTGTTGTTCCTAACACTTTTTGCTCTTAATCTATTAGCTTTTCCAGTTTTATTTTTTATTACTTTTGAGGACTGCAAAGTTTGCAACCTTTTTGCAATATCGTTTCCACTTTGATGAGTCGTCTATTTCTCCTGTATTCAAAATTTCCTTGAACAGATTTATTGTAATTCGTAACACTTTTTGCTTTATTCTTTTAGCTTTTTCAAAGAGACCGCAAATTTTCAACTTGGTGCAACGAATTTATGACATCATTTCCATTTTGATGAGTCGTCTGTTTTTCATGGATTTCAGATTTTCTTTTAACATATTTATTGTTGTTAATAAGACTTTCTCCTTTTATTCTTTTTTCTTCTTTAAGGGACTGCAAAGTTTCAACCTGGTGCAACGAGTTTACGATTTCATTTCCATTCTGATGAATCTTCTGGTTTTGCTGGATTCCAAATCTCATTTGAACAGATTTATCGTTGTTCCTAAGACTTAGTTAAGTTTTATTAAATTATTTTTAAATTTTTAATAAATTTTTAATTATTGCCATGGGTTTCAGGCATTTGTCTTTGAAGATTATGATTAAAGAGTATATTTAGAAACGCCAATCAGTTCATTCTGAAGTGAACTCAAAGGAATGGCATTAATGTTGAAACTAAGTCCAAATAGCAAATCAATTTTTTTTTTCTTAGACAGTTTTATTATACAAATTTCAATTGTCTTATTAGACAAAGACAAATGAGAGAATACATGGGAAATATAAAGTTTGGGCTATATATTTGCAAATAAGAAGGGGGAGGAGAGTATTTGGATAGTTTGAAGTAGAAAAACAATTCTTACTTTATAATATGTAGAATAATTCTACATAACACATTCTCTATGCAGACCCACTACACTTTACTAACCCTCATCCCCAAATATGCGAAGATATAGCCGAAAATTTTTTCTAAAAAAGAAAAGAAACTAACGAAAAACCGGTTTGTCCTCGAGTTTTACACATTGCAAACTTAAGTGAGTGGTATACAAAATACCGTAATTTTTCATATAAAAATACAAATCATTTCAAATACAAAAATTTCATTCAAATACAAAAGTACCGTAATTTTTGATGGAAAGAGAGCCGGATTTCCCAGCATAATTTAAGAACGATCAGAAATTAAAAACTGAAAGTAAGGAGTAGCATCAAACCTTAAAACGAACAGAAAATATTACGCATTTGAAATGGATTGCGTCCTCCTCAGGACCTCGCTCTTTACGTTACAGTTTTTTATATGGAATTTTGAAACAAATCTTATTATTCTAATTGAATGGCCATTGTGTTTCAGGAATCATTCTTAAAGAATTAGGACGAAAGTCAAAACTTTGGCGTAAAGAGTAAGGTCTTGTTGAAGGAGCAAATCCTTTCATGTACGTAATAATTTCTTTTCGTTTCAAGTTTTGATGTTGCTCCTTACTTTCTGTTGAAAAACTTGTTGTTTTATTTTAATTACAGACCATTTTTTTAAATAATACCGAGAAATCCAGGTCTAGTTACATGAACAATTTTGTGTTATACGCCACACGCTCAAGTTTACAATTTATAAAACTCAAAAACGAACCAGTTTCTTGATTAGTTTCTTCGTCAATTTAGAAAAAAATTAGGCTATATATTTGCACACTAGGGGGGATACATAGTATGGAGTAAGAATTGTTTTCTGACTTCAAACTGTCCAAATACTTTACCCCCCCCCCCCACCTAATGCATAAATATATACCTCAAATTATATATTTCCCATCTATTCTGTCACTTGTCTTTGTCTTGTCTCACGCTAAGCTGAAAGAAACTAACGAAGAAACCAACTTAACTTGAATTAGTGGCGTATAATACAAAAGTATCAAAATTCCTTCTCCCTACGGAAAATAAAAATCAAAACTCAAATAAAACACTCAAATTTGAAAAGCCTTATTTTACACGGGGAGGATATTTTCCGGAGGGGTATTTTTTGGGGGAAGTGGGGGGATATTTTCGGTGGGAAACACCCGAGGCAATTTTTCACGGGGGTTATTTTCATCGGAGGGGGTGCGGTTAAACCTTCGGGGTATTGTTTAGAGGAGGAGGGGTAAATATCGAATACTGTTTTCTTCATAATCCCCCTTACGCGATCTGTAACGATTTTTAAATAGTTACAGTACAATTTTGCATGATATAGCTTTAGTTTTGTTTAATATTAGCAGTACTTTTAGTGTGGATTTCCCTTTTTCTAGTTAAGAAATAAGATGTTGGATTTTAACTGAAATTTGGGACAAAATTAGGATATTCATTTTTTTTTTTTTTTTTAGTTTCTTTTACAATAACTGTTTACCAAAAAAGTTGCAATATAATTTTTGGTGTATGGGCAGATGGATTCTTATTGATGGGGAAACCTTACCCCTCGCAACCCTTGGAGAAAGGTCTGTAAGTCATCAAGTTTGTCCGTTGTCTGTGTATAGCATTTGCTATTGGGAAGTAGACAACTGTTTTTTTTTCAGGGAGGGGAGAGTGAATTTTCAGCTATGGGGATTTTCCAAAGGGAGGATTCTCTGTGGGGAGGATAGTTTCTAGAGACTGAACTCTCCAGGGGAAATTTTACACCGCAGGGCATTTGCTAGAATTCCCACACGAAACTATTTTATTTGTATTACCGACTCAATTTTAGATATGGAGTTGTTAAGGGACAGGGGCGGATCTAGAGAAAAATCTTGGGGGGACCGCTAGACAAAGGGCGCCAATGTGACTCGAGTTGGGCCCCAAACTAAAAAGTTTACTTTAAAAAAAAGAAAAAAAGAAAAAAGAACAGAATAAGGGCGCCAGAAATATCTTGGGGGAAGGGTCACCCCCCGACCCCATGGATTTCTTCCTGACCTAAATTGCTTTTAACTCTTCGATTCATCTAATTTCAACCAAATTAGCAATATAGTTAAAATAAATAGATACAGATTTATCAAACGAAAGCCCTCTTATTATGAAACGATTGAGCCATTCGCTATTTAATTAGTCACAAAACTAAAATTAAGAATTTTTTGAGCGGGGAGTGGACAGGGGCATTTCAAAAAAATTACTCTTTAACATAAATTAATGTTGTAGGTTGCCTTGTCATATCCCCATCATTGAAGCCAAGATACCATACCTTAAATCGACAGGCTCACAATAAAGAGAATAAAGCAAATCTGCCCAAAAAAGAAAAAAAATTATATTCTGAAGATGAAGATCTAGCAAGCAAAATTTACTATATGATTCATTTTTCCTGAAAACGAGGTTTATCTTATAATTCTATGACGAAATGATTCGTAAACTGATCGTGCGAGGAGTTTCATGTCTGAATCTAACAGATCAAGAGCAAAATCTTGGGTAAGGGGGCTGCTGCACCAAGGGCGCCAATGTGACTCGAGATGGGCACCAAATTAAAAAGTCTATTTTAAAAAAGAGTCAAAAAAAAGAAGAAAGAATGGAATAGGTGCGCCAGAAGTGTCTTAGGAGGAGGGTCACCCCTCCGACCTCATGTATCTGTTCCTGGCCTAAATTGCTTTTAATTCTTTCATTCATCTAATTTCAACCAAATTAGCTATATAGTTGAAATAAATAGAGAGATAAATTTATTCACACAAAAGCCCTATTGGGCCACTCACTATTTAATTTGTCATAAAACTAAAATTAAGCATTTTTTGAGGTTGGAGGGGGTTTATTATTAGTCAAAACTTACCATTAGATTTCCGGGTATTTTCGGATATTTTACCAAAATATCCGGAAATATCCTTCGATCCCCTTGCACATTCAGCCATCAGTCTTCGTCTCTTATCCATTCTATGCTCGTGTCCAGATTTTTTATTTTTATCCATTTTGTACTTTTAGCTACTGTAGTACTTTTCAATGCGTCATTGTGAACAGACAAATTGCTATATAACTGCGATTACGCTTATGAAACGTCTTAACAGATACCACTTTTATTTTCAAAAGGGTTTTCATGAAATAGGGGAAAGTTCTATATTTGTAGAAAAATCTTTGCAACAATCAAGGATTCTTATGCAAATTTGGCAGATATATTCAGAACCAGCTGAAGATAAATAATGTTTGTTCGTTTTAAGTTTCAACTTTGCTCTTTACATTCGTAGGAAAGCTTTGCTTTTTTGTTAATTGGGTAAATCACCTAGGAATAATTGATCGAATTGACAAGTATACTTAAAAAAAGAGTAAAAAAAGAAAAATGAACGGAATGCGAATGAGGGCTCCTAAAGAATCTTGGGGGGGTCCAGCCCCCCCCCCTGGATCCGCTCCTGTTAAGGGAAATCGTCTAGGGGAAGTTTTTACTGGGCTGGAATTGTATAGTGTCTTTTTGTACGTGGGAGGGGGGGATTTTTCATGGGATATATTTTCCAGCGGAAACTTTCTGCAGGAGCAACTTTCAACTAGGAGATGGTTGGGGGATGCTGTTTCCTGGAAAAACTCCACGGAGGAGAGGATTACCGGCATAATTTCTAAAATAATCAGAAATTAAAGTGTGTTTCAAATGAAAATCTGCTAAAAAAAATAAATTCTCACCCAAAATCGTCCACAAGAAATTTTATTGGTGGAATTTTGAGCTAGAATGGAATTGTCTTTGGGGAGGGGATAGAAATCTTTTTAACTTAAACACATTTTTCAACAAAACAAGTTTTTTAGAGAAGAATAAAGAGCTACGTTAAGCAGAAAATTAATAGAAATAAATTCAAATAATTTTTTCAATTCAATGGTGAAAATTCAATGGTGGAAATTCAATGGTGAAACAATGGGAATGTGTTGCGCCTCAGGAAAAGTTAAACTTCCTCTATTGGCTGCACCACCAGAGCCATTGAAGACTTTCCTTACTGGAACTACGTCAGAATCTAAGCGTTTTTTGTCCAAAATCAGACAATACAACTCATGTTTCCAAATGACGTCGTTTGGAGCCCAAATCGAAAATCCAGATCAATTTATGTCTACTTTCAAAGTAAAAGGGCAAATTTATCATAAAGCAGGGTCCCTTCTACCATTCTCAGGCGAGAATCATAAATTTTTACAATTGTACTTCATCAGTGATAGAAATTCTGAATTGAATGCACGTTGCGAAATTTCTCCCAACGTTGAAAGGACAATCGTTTCCCAATTGCAACATCTTTTCCACGAAAATAATAATTTAGTGCGTCTGTTCAAAACAGCCATCGATTTGATGCCTACTGATACTCATAAAATTGTTATTTCCGCTGACAAAACGCCTCCTGGCCAACATGTGCGTAGATACAATGCTCCGACTATCGACGAAGTGGCAATCGTTATGGTCGGTGATCAGTTTTTACCTCGAGATATTATTCTACATAAGCGAAACGCTCAGTTGTTAAGAATTGCTGAAACTCATCGATGCTACGATGCCCTACAATATCCTATCATTTTTTGGGATGGAGCCGACGGCTATCACTTTAATATTAAATTGATGAATCCAGCCACTAACAAAGAAATGAATAAGAAATGCAGTGCAATGCATTATTATTCCTATAGACTAATGATTCGGCAGGATGAAGAAAATTATATTTTAAAATGCCGTGAATTGTTTCACCAATTTGTCGTGGATATGTATGCTAAAATTGAATCAGAACGTTTGCTATATATCCGCCTGAATCAGACCAAGCTCCGCTCTGAACAATACATTCATTTGCGAGATGCAGTTATAAATGACGACTTGCCGTAAAAAAAAAAACAATGGAAAACCTAATAGATGCCACAATCTTGACAGGGCCTTATGAGGGTGAGGCTGTTCTTATTCCTCACATTCCCATGATTCCAACGGATCTGCTTTTTCAATTTAAAAGATTGCAATTCCCAATTCGATTAGCATTTGCAACCACCATCAACAAAGCTCAAGGGCAATCACTAGAAAAATGCGGTATAGATCTTAATACAGATTGCTTTACCAATGTACAATTGTATGTTGCATCTTTGAGGGTCGGTAAACCTGACAATCTATTTATACGCACAGACAATGGGACAGCGAAGACTGTTGTATATTCACAAGTTTTACGTAGTTAATTTGTATTGTATCTATCTATCTATCTATCTATATAAAAACGAGTTGTGTGTATGCATGTTTGTTTGTTTGTAAAAAGAGCGTTTGCATATGACGTCATTATTAGTACATACGGCTTTGTATATGGACAGACAATGGGAAAGCCAAGAATGTTGTATATTCGCAATTTTTACGTAGTTTGAAACACATATATAAATCTATCTATATTCACAGGTGGGACACAGGGACACAACTACAATGGCGCGTAACTAATATGGCGCGTAACTAATATGGCGCGTAACGACTTACGCGCGCGGGGGGGCTTGGGGGGGCGCGAAGCGCCCCACCAACTAGGTGTTGGGGTGGCGCGAAGCGCCACCCCAACAGCTAGTATATATATAATTTTAACTACGTAAAACTTGCGAATATACAACATACTTGGCTGTCCCATTGTCTGTGCATATAAATAGATTGTCAGGTTTACCGACTCTTGAACATGCAACATATAATTGTCCATGGGAAAAACAATCTGTATTCAGATCTATACCTCATTATTCTAATGATTGCCCATTAGTTAATAATTGCCCATGGGCATCTCACGATTGCCCATTTATAATAATGATGTTGATTGCTAATCGAACATTCCCTGTGTCCCCTCGTCATTTTTATATCTCCCTGTCCCCCCCCGGCGTCCCCGTTGTAGTTGTTGCCCTGTGTCCCGTTCGTCATTTGTGTCCCGGTGTCCCAGTCTGTAATTTCTCTTTGAGTGTCGCGGTCGTCATTTATATTCCCTGTGTCCCGATCGTCATTTGTGTTCCGGTCTGTAATTTCTCTTTGAGTGTCCTGGTCGTCATTTATATTCCCTGTGTCCCGGTCGTCATTTGTGTCCCGGTGCTTTGTTGATGGTGATTGCGAATCGAACATTCCTTGTGTCCCGGTCGCTTTCTCTTTGAGTGTCCCGGTCGTCATTTATATTCCCTATGTCCCGGTGTCCCGGTCGTCATTTGTGTCCCGATGTCCCGGTCTGTAATTTCGTCAGTCAACAAACATGACGTCAGTCGACACACAAACATGACGTCACTCGACACACAGACAAATTATTTTTATATATATAGACTAGCTCATGGGGTGGCGCTTCGCGCCCCCCAAGCCCCCCACGCGCGTAAGTCGTTACGCGCCATATTAGTTACGCGCCATTGTAGTTGTGTCCCTGTGTCCCACCTGTGAATAGAGATAGATATATATATATATATATATATATATATATATATATATATATATATATATATATATATATATATATATATATATATATATATATATATATATATATATATATATATATATGTTGCATATAAATAGATTGTCAGGTTTACTGACTCTTGAACATGCAACATATAATTGTCCATGGGAAAAACAATCCGTATTCAGATCTATACCTCATTATTCTAATGATATGTCCCTGTGTCCAGGTCGTCATTTATATTCCCTGTGTCCCGGTCGTCATTTGTGTCCCGGTGTCCCAGTTTGTAATTTCTCTTTGAGTGTCCCGGTCGTCATTTATATTCCCTGTGTCCCGGTGTCCTGGTCGTCATTTGTGTCCCGGTGTCCCGGTCTGTAATTTCTATTCGAACAATCCCTGTGCCCCGGTCGTCATTTATATATCCCGCCTGTGCCCTCGGCGTCCCCGTTGTAGTTGTGTCCCTGTGTCCCGGTCGTCATTTATATTCCCTGTGTCCCGGTCGTGATTTGTGTCCGGGTGTCCCAATCTGTAATTTCTCTTTGAGGTTCCCGGTTGTCATTTATATTCCCTGTGTCCCGGTCGTCATTTGTGTCCCGGTATGTAATTTCATCAGTTGACAAACATGACGTCAGTCGACAAACAACTTCATGACGCATACAGCTCAATCCTTATAATGACGTCAGTCGACACACAAACATGACGTCACTCGACACACACACAGACAACTTATTTTTATATATATAGATGTCTCGGTGTCCCGGTCGTCATTTGTGTCCCGATGTCCCGGTCTGTAATTTCGTCAGTCGACAAACATGACGTCACTCGACAGACACACAGACAACTTATTTATATATATATAGATTTAGTATAATATTTTTAATATAATATATTTATATTTATAATATATAAATTTTAATATATATTTTAATATAATATATTTAATATGTCACGGAGACAGGATGCTTTGTTTAAGTAAGCTTCGACCCGATTTCACAGGATACCCGGATTGAAAATACCCCTGCAACACCTCTAGATGAAGTGTCGATTTGCGTAACAAATATTTCCTTCCCTTTAAAAACAGCAGTTTGTATTTGGGGCCCAAGTGATACTAACTGAGTTATCTGGATATTGATATCGAACTATCCACTAAATAAAATATTAAAACTTTTAAAAATTAACGGTAGTGTAGAAACCATGGCAACATGACAAACCATGACACATTGTGAAAAAATATAAAAATGAGACTAAACTTTGATTTCCGATGACCTGTTTTCATGCTGAATGTCGGGATGGAAAATGTTCAAAATGTCGGAGATTTTCATTTAAAATAGTGTGAATTCATTTGAAAACGGGGTAAATCTGATTGATTAATCATGTGGCAAAGAAACCAAGTTTTCTATAGTACTGGTTTGGGTAGCAAAACAATGTTGTTGTTTTTTGGCAAAGGACTGAATATACTATAAACTTGTTATAAAATGGTGAGATTAGACAAGGATGAAAACTTTAATCGGATAAAGACAAAGAAAAAAAAACAATATAATAATCAATGATGGTAGAATCATCTACTAGTTCTTAAGCAGCAGCATTGCTAGAGAAGGCTTCTTCCATCGTTTTCTCAGCTTCAACCTAAAAATAAATAACATTAAATTTATAAGTATTCCTACCCACAGCCTGTGGGATCATCCCTGAGACTGGTCCCTAGATGCTAAGACTCGAGTGCACGAAGTGATGCTAAGACTTGAGTGATGCTAAGACTCGAGTGATTCGAAGTTATATAGACATTATGTGCTTTGTACTGCCAACGAGATTGCACAACCGAAATTTTGTAAAACCCGTTCTGCGGGCAAATGATAACAACTGGTTTACAGAGGAACCATGTTTCGTCGGGTTATATTTTTTAGATCTTACTTTTATATCTTTTCCTGCTGACTTGTCTTTGCAAAATTCTTAAATAATAGGAATGCTTCTCATGGACAAACTTGCCAACGCCTATAACATTGGTCAAGTCGATAAATCAGATCCACCAGATGTCTCTGGAAAAAGAAGTTCAGAAATAGACACCCTAAATTAGGAAAAAAAATTAGGCTTGAAAGTAAGCATCAAAATCTATAGCAGTCATGAAGCATGAACCATAAACAATGTAAGGCATTAACCACCAACCATAGGACATAACTCAAAACTCTCCTGCTCTATGGAGGAACAAAAAGTGGAGACAGTCAACCTGTCGAAGGTAAAACAAACAGTGATTACCATAAATACTACGGTGTGATAAAATGGGGGACTCATTGATAAAATTGCCCACTCACCACGCCAACGACATTGATCATTAACAACTTTCACGCAGGAACTTCGAAAAAAGGAGGGAAGCATGCACCACATCGAATACAATCGCAAGAATCCGTTAACGTTTTATAATCGTTTCCCTTCAAGGTGTATTTATACTTGGGATTAAGAAGGTGGATAAACTTTGAATTATGGCGGACGAAAGGCACTGTTAAATTTGACTAATTAGTTTTCCATATTTGTTTTTCATGGCTCAACGTGACAACACTGACAAGAATACGATACGCCCTAAAAACTTCATAATTTTTAAATAACTACAAGAAAAATCCTTGATCATTGCGGTTTTATATACCAATTGACCCAAGATGGCTCCAAGTGGCAAATGACGTTATTATTTTGATATATTCGCCACTATAACAATCTTGTTTCCAAGAGCTACCAGAAAATTATAAGTAACGATTTTTACCAAAACTTGAGATGCTGAAAACAAGCTTTAGACAAAGTAAACATTCACCACTTAAAAGCATTGCACTACCCTTTAATTCCCCACTCCACGCTTTCAAATATAATTAGAGCTTTAATGAAAAAAGTTGAGATTTGTTTACATTTTTAATTCCACATTTTTGTAATTCACTAATTAGACTAAGTGACTTCTTTAATTAGCCTTTTGTACCTTCCACAAAGATTCAATTCCACTAGATGTAAACCGCTCCTGTATTACTTAGTAATTTATTTTCCTTTTTATGTTCTAACCCTTTTAAATATACTATCATCAGAGTAAGTTTACCTGAGTAGTTCTCCTGATTGAAGAAGGAAAGACATAGCATGAACTGGCAAGACAACCAGTGAGAAGAGTTGTCAGATCTGTGGAGGTTCTTCACATTATGAGTCAGAAAAAAACGTACAATAGCAACAGACATGGTTTTTACAAGTATAATGAAATTGAGAATATATTTGTAGAGTTGTGAAATTTTTTATCAGTATGAATGAAAATAAAAGAAGGGAAAATTTAAAAAAAAATCAAAGAAAATTTGTGAGCAACTTCAAACAGATCATATTTTCTTACTAAAATTGAAACATTTATCAAATTTCTTGAAAGCAAAAAAATTGACACTAAGCACAAGTCCTACGTACGTGATTGACATAACTGGAACGGATCCGCTCTCTTTGGTGGAGTTGTGGGGAGGGCTAATTATGAAGAATTTTCTGCACAAAAAAAGGTTCTTCACAATATGAGTGAGAAAAAACATACAATAGCAATACACATGGTTTTTACAAGTATAATTAAATTGAGAATATATTTGTAGATTTGAATTTTTTTTTTCTCAGTATGAATTAAAAGAAAAGCAGCGAAAATTTCAAATAAAAAAAAATCAAACAAAATTTGTAAGTAACTTCAAACAGATCACATTTTTTACTAAAAGTGAAACATTTATTAAGTTTCTATTTATGTCTTTTATCTGAATTAACAAGCCTTTTCAATACAGTTTAACGATTACTGGTTTTTTAAATCTGAGTTCGATTAATTCGTTGACGAGTAAGGGTTGGTAAATTGTATATTAATGTTAACAGGCAATAGAGCAATGTAAAACTTTTTTTTTAATTCGAAGTTTTATAAAGTTAAAAGATATAAATGTCATTTGCACTTTATTCTTAAATATTGCAAGTTTTCCTCGATTTAAATCACATATTTTTGCCGGACTTGAGTTTTACAAAATTACAAAATAGTGTTTCGCGTTAACACTCATGTATTTGCGAGCGTTAATTTTCTGGACGAATTTAAAGAACCTAGTTTTCATTTAAGAAGCTCCAAAACTAGCCGGGGACGGTGAAATTACTGTTGTACTGACCAGATCACAAATGAAGAGAAAGATTTGCTTGTTTGATGGTTTTGACTGGAGTAGTCAAACAGTTCGTGGTAACGAACTGTAGTAAGGAGTGACCCGGTTCAATAGTAAACGAAACTCTATAAAACGGAATTTTGATACTAATAGATACATCAAAAGAATCGGATTTTTATGCTTATTTTAATTATATAAGTCTTATCAAATTTAGTCTTTGTCATCAAAAGTTAAGAGCCTGAGAAAATTTGCCTTATTTTGGAAAATAGGGGGAAACAACCCCTAAAGGTCACAGAATCTTAACAAAAACCACATCATCGCATTTAGCGTATCAGAAAACCAAACAGCAAAAATTTCGAGCTCCTATCTATAAAAATGTGGAGTTTCGTATTTTTTGCAAGAAGAAGATCACGGGTGCGTGTTTATTTTTTTATTTTTTTTTTTTTTTTTTTCCAAGGGTCGTCGTATCGACCAAGTGGTCCTAGAATGTTTCAAGAGGGCTCATTCTAACGGGAATGAAAAGTTCTAGCGCCTTTTTTAAGTGACCAAAAAATTGGAGGGCACCTAGGCCCCCTCCCACGCTCATTTTTTCCCCAAAGTCAACGGATCAGAATTTTGAGATAGCCATTTTGTTCCACATAGTCAAAAACCGAAATAACTATGTTCTTGGGGATGCCTTATTCCCCCAAAGTTCCTGGGGGAGGGGCTGCAAGTTACAGACTTTGACCAGTGTTTACATACACTAATGGTTATTGGGAAGTGTACAGACGTTTTCGGGGGATTTTTTTTTCTCGGGGGTGGGGTTGAGGGGAGGGGGCTAAGTGGGAGATCTTTCCATGGAGGAATATGTCATGGGGGAAGAGAAATTCAATGAAAAGGTCGATGGATTTTCTAGCATTACTATAAAAAAAAACAATGAAAAAGTAAACATGAAAAAGTTTTTTCGATTGAAAGTAAGGAGTAGCATTAAAGCTTAAAAGGAACAGAGATTATCACGAATATAAGGGGTCCTAAAAACACTTTAGCATAAACAGCGAGGTATTTAGGAGGAGATAAATACCTCGCTCTTTATGCTAAAATATTTTTAGTAATTTTAGCTATTTATTCTACGGCCTTTCTGATTCAGGGGTCATTCTTAAAGAATTGGGACAAAACTTAAAATTTAGCATAAAGAGCGAGGTATTAACGAGGGGACAAGCTCCCTCATATACATAACAAAAATATAAGAATATAAAACTTTGTTACGTAAGTTAATTCTTAAGTTACGTATATTTTTTACTAATGAAAACGTTTGTTAAAAATTAAAAGTTCTAGTTGCCTTTTTAAGTAACCGAAAAATTGGTGGGCAACTAGGCCTCCTTCCCCTCCCCTTATTTCTCAAAATCGTCTGATCAAAACTAAGAAAAAGCCCTTTAGCCCCCAAAAAAATTAATATGCAAATTTCATTTTAATAATTTATGTGCGGAGAGCCAAAATCAAACATGCAATAATTCAAAAACGTTCAGAAATTAAATAAAAAAACTAGTTTTCTTTTAATTGAAAGTAAGGAGCGACATTAAAACTTAAAACGAACTGAAATTACTCCGTATATGAAATGGGTTGTCCCCTCCGCAATCTCTCGCTCTTTACGCTAAAGTTTGACTCTTTGCCACAGTTTTACTTTTTAAAACAATTAAAAATTTTAGCGTAAAGAGCGAGGCGTTGAGGAGGGGACAACCCATTTCATATACGGAGTAATTTCTGTTAGTTTTAAGTTTTAATGTCGCTCTTTACTTTCAGTTAAAAAAACTAGTTTTTTTATTTAATTAAACTAAAGGATACAATATTTTGTAAAATCGAGATTTAAACTCTACCGTCCCAAACCAAGAACCCAAACACTTTTGCGATTATCATATAGCCATGACATTAAAGAATGCTCTAAAGTAAAAGAGAGTGACGTTTTGTGGTGTTTTGGTGTTATGATGTAAAAGGTGCTATGTTTTGTTTGTTAAGCTGAGATTTAAAATCCATTTCCTAACGCATAATAAATTGACCCAATCTATGTTTCTACATTTTTTAAAGATATTTAGACGCTTTATATTTGGATATGCACCAGTTATCTGGTGCATATAGTTACCTATAGTTACCTATAGTGGAAGCACCAGTTACCCGGTGCTTCTAAAATCTATTTTATCTCCTTTTCTCACCTTTGGAAATGGTTGTAAATTAGAGGTTTTGATTACAAAATTGGTTTCACTTTATTTTGAATAAGTGTACAGATGTGGGCCTAGCTACATTTTCATGCGTGAAGCGTACATGGTTACACGTCTGTATTCAGAAAGCTCCTGTTCATCCATGACAGCTGATAATTAACAAGTTACCATCAAACCTCCGGTTTTGGAGCCCTGTATACAATTTCAAATTCTGCTAATCACAAAATGTTTACATATATGTCTAGCTATATTTCATGCGTGCACGTGTACCTAGCCCAGGCACGTACGCAGAAATTTTTTTCGGGGAGGGGGGGCCAAAACCTTTGAAACAGCAGATATAAAGTAGCACTTTTTTATTTAGTAATGCAAAAAGCAGGTATATCGAAAAATGCAGATTAACTTTAATCTGTAGTATTGTAGCGGACGGATGGGGGGGGGAGAAGACTGAAGCCTCAAAAGTATGTTTTAGGCTCATGTTATGTTCATAGCGATTTAGAACCAGTGATTAATCTATTATATCCCACTGAAAGGGAAATTTTAGGGTTAACAGTGCGATATGGATTCTGTGGGGGTAGTTCTTTTACTGCAAAAACGTAGATTTTAATTAAAAATGATAGTTTCCAAAATTGATCCATTAAAAGCTGTACTTTATCCTGAAAGGGGGGGGGGGGGATAAACGCCCTAATATCAAGGATAATTCTATTTTGCTGTGGAAAGCAAACTCTTTTTACAAAAAAAAAAAATAACAACACAATTGCTAATTACTTCAAAGAGGGTAAAAAGTTAGACAGAAAATGGGGTAATAATTGGGCAGTGACTTGACCGGATAATGACATGCTGTAAAATCCCCCCAAAAAGGCTTCACACATGTATCTAGATTCTTAATAAATGTCCTACTTTTTCCAGAAATCCCAAGAAACCATGGGGAAATTAAACATTTCACAAAGTTTCGGGGGGGGGGTTAAGCCCCCCTCCCCCTGCGTACGTGCCGAACCTAGTCTGACATCAATTTAAGTACAGAGGCATATATTAACCTCAATGTAAACGCTGCCTTAAGAGAACTGATCGCAAAGCCCAAAAAACTCGCGAATCTCTAAGAGGTCGAAAAGTCAAAACTTTGAAAAGTTCCGCGAAACGCTCGCGGAACTTTTCTCAGCTCTTCCGTTCTCCTACAGAATTTATGATCTTTGACGTAACTTCCTTTGTTTTACCACAACTGACTGCTTCTTAGTTAAAAAATTTGTCAAATCACAGAAACAAACATAATAACTGTGAAATTAAGCCTTTAAAATTGTTGGTAAAAAGTGGTGCATAGTCATAGGATTACCTCCATTTCATTTTCCAGATGTATTTTGAGTATTTTTCCTGTATCTGTAACTAGGAATCTGTATCCAGACAGCCCCTATTCACAATTTAAGGTCAGTAATTTTGATCACAAGTTTCCTCAATCGAATGACGTGTGCTTTAATCAACCGTCAATAAACCCTTCAATCTTGACCAAAGCTAATCGAACACACTATTTTGGACCAAAATCATTGATCAATTCAAACTTTCTATCAATCACTGTCATCGTCTGACTCAAACATCAAGCAGGTTCCTTTTGATCAAAATCATTGACCGTCAAGGGCCACCTTTAAATCTGATGCTTGGCTGAAACAAGTTATAGTCAAGCTTTCACCTCCAGATTCTATCAATCTTTTTCTATCATTAAAACTTCTGCTAGTCAATAAGTTTTTTTTAGTTCACCATATATATCAATCAGCTCAAATCTCAAGAAAAAATCTTAAATCGAACAATACAATTTCTAGTGGCTTGGGCACATGAAATGAGTGGTCCTCGACAATGTCCTGAAAAACAACACTCATGGGAATGACAAATGGACAATAAGGAAAGGAAAGCGGTAAGGAAGTAACAAGTAAGGAAAGTGGTAAGGAAGACTACTAGAAGAGTGGATTGAAAATCTTAAACGCAAACAAATTGTGCAGCTAGCCAGAACAGTACTAGTCAAATTATTGTATCAAGCCAGGTTGCTACCTGTTTAAAGGAGTGGTCTCGATACATCCTTCGAAATACAAGTGGACTAAAATTCAAAAAATCAAATTCGAAATTAACAATTAAATTAAAATAACAAAATTATGTAGTAATGCATAGTTATAGGATTACCGCAATCGCATTTCCAAGATGCGTTTCGAGTATTTTTTCCTGTATCTGCTACTAGGAGTCTGTATGCAGACAGCCCCTGTTCACAATTTAAGGTTAATAATTATGATCAAGTTACCGTCAATTGATTTACGTGTGCTTTAATCAACCTTCAATCGACCCTTCAGTGAACCCTTCAATTTTGACCAAAGCTAATCTAACACACTGCTTTGGATCAAAATGATTGAGTCATTCAAACTTCTTATCAATCACTGTCATCGCTTGGCTCAAACGTCAAACAGGTTTCTAGACGGCCAATCATGCGAGTCAATCGATTGATGGAAACTTCTGATGGAAATAATTGACAGTCAAGGGCCTCCTTTAAATCTAATGCTTGGCTGAAAAAGTTATAGTCAAACTTTCACCTCTAGATTCTATAAATCTGTTTCTATGATTAAAATTTCTGCTAATCATGAAGTTATTTTTGTTCACCATATATATCAATGAGCTCAAATCTCAAGAAAGAGTCTTAAATCAAACAGTACAATTTCTTATGGCTTGGGAATATGAAGAGTGATCCTCGACCGTTTCCTCAAAAACAACACTCGGGGGAATGACAAATGGACGTTAGCCATAAGGCAGATTACGAAAAGAGTGGGTTGAAAACCTCAAAAGCAAACAAATTTTGCTGCTAGCCAGAACAGTACTATTCAAATTAGTGCATCAAGCCGTGGTTCCTACCTGTCAAGAGGAGTGGTCCCGAAACGCCCCTTGAAGACAAATGGGACTTAAATTATTAAATAGCTCACTAGTAGTATGAACATATTCACCCTGACAAGCATCTTTAGACATAGACTTCTAGCTTGAACTCCATGTGAAAACTACTTTTCTGCAGTTTCTCTAATTAAATCAATTTTTTTATACTAAGTAGTGTTAAGTCTCATTCAGTAGTTTGTCCAAAGTTAAGCCTTTAAAATTATAAGAAGAACTAAATCACAAGGTATAACTGTAAAATTATCTTCATCGCATTTTCCAGATCTGCAACATACTCAGGGGCAAAAGACTAATGAAGCCAGAAAAGGGCTAGGGTTGTATTCTTCAATGCATTTTCCAGCTCTGCAACATACTCAAGGGCTTAAAAATTATGAAGCAAGAGAAGAGCTAGGGCTATTACCTTCATTGTAGTTTCCAGATCTGCAATATACTCAAGGACATAATAATAACGAAGTAAGAAAAGATCTAGGCCTATTACCTTCATTGTATTTTCCAGATCTGCAACATACTCAAGAGCGTAAGAGTACTGAAGCAAGAAAAGGGTTAGGGTTGTTACCTTCAATACATTTTCCAGGTCTGCAACATGCTCAAGGGTTTAAGAACGATGAAGCAAGAGAAGAGCTAGGGCTATTACCTTCATTGCAGTTTCCAGATCTGAAACATACTCATGGGAATAATAATAATGAAGTAAGAAAAGAGCTAGGGCTATTACCTTCATTGCATTTTCCAGATCTGCAACATACTCAAGGGCATAAGAATAATGCAGCAGGAGAAGGGCTAGGGCTTTTTTCTTTTCATCAGAACGGGAAATCTGCATAGCAAGTCTTTTACGGACATCACTTGTAACACCTTCTATTTGAGATTGGCCCGCAAGCATTACACTCTGATTTCCTTCACTTTCAATTGCCTTTTGTAATTTTGAAATCTGGTAAAGAAGAATAAAAAAGAAAATAAAAAGAAGAACGCCAAAAAAGATGAAGAAAAAAGAAAATAATGGCAAAACAAGAGGCCGAGCTGTGGAAGTATAGCATTATAGAATGTGAAATTAAAAGAATCAGATAGCTGAATCCTGCTAGCGATGAAATCCTGCTAGAGCTACAAAGAATACTATACAGTCAACTTTCTAATGAACTTAGTTTTGACAGCAATGATTGGAAAGGGCTTTGTGGCTCAGTCTCATAAGATAGTATCTACACTTTGGGAAAGTTCAGCAAAAAAAAAATAATAATAATGTACATTCGTAACGAATTTAAGGCCTATTTGTTGTTTTATTTATGTGACAATAGTGTCTCAAGGATTATTGATTTATTTTGGTGCATGATGGCATTTAAAAGAAAAAATCCGATAAAATGGAATAGTGAGTTTTTGAATAGTAAATTTAACACCTTAGAGCATATAATGAATGTAAAAGAAAATGGAAATAAGTTGGACAGTATTAGCAATCAATTAGGAGCCCACAGTTAAAAGGCCAATAATCTGAAAAAGGACAATTGCTACACACAATTTAGGCTATTGCTGAAATAAAAATCAGAAAGAATAAAAGTAGATGTCTTGAAACAAACTATAAATAAAAATATGCATGATGAAATAAAGAAATTGAGGAGGAAAAATGAAGATTATATGTATCGCTTTGTGAAAATTGCAGTAGCTTAGATAGAAAATAACGTTGTCATCCTAATAATCCTGCAGTTTGCAATGACGTTATTATCCAACAGCTTGGAAGGCTCAGGCAGAATTTTATTCAGAGAGTTCGTTTGCCATGACTTAAATATACCCTAAGCAAATTTCAGAATTAATCAAAATGATTGCGACCATAAGTTTTAGAGGGTTCTTATAACCATAATTAACCCTACGTAATTATACACAATATGTAAAATCTTAAACACTATATAAATAAATTTAATAATAAATTGAATTAATATAAATAAATAAAAGGCTATTACTAGGGTCGAAGAAAGATGCAGTTTAATATAGGCTCTTGAAAAAAATTTCGATTATTGACAAAGTCACAGTCTAGATCGATATATCCACAAAAGTTGAAATATTTGAAATATGTTCGTTCTCAATTTCTAATTTATTTATTAAAGTTATCTTTCGTTTTTTTCACTTACTTTATGAAAAACTGCGTTTTATTTATCTAATTAATAAAAAATGAATAACGAATAATGAAAATGAAAAAATGAATTGACGAACAAAAGTTTTTATGTTTCTTATAACGTCAGATTTATTATCAAGACAATTCTGAAGATCCAGAATATGACAAGAAAACTTTTTTGACAATTCCAAGCTCACTTGGTCCCGAGTACTGAAAAGTTTTGTTGATTAAATTGCAAAGTCAGGGATGGCCTTTCTAATTCTTAATCAAAACTCCCGCTTTATTATGAATAATCCGTGTTCTTAATTTGCCTCAACTCCTTGGTTCTCAAAGATGAAATTGCTAGAAAAGGATGGCAAAATTTGCTTAATTTCTAAAAAGCACTTGTTTTTCTATTGGTTGGTAGATCTGGATTCATTTTTGGTGTTTGGGATGAAGAAGACCGAAAAGTAGAGGAGGGGAGATTTCATCTTTTTTATTTTTCTATTTTTTTTTGTATTTTAAGAGTTTTGCAAGAAAGAATTATAATTATAATCAAATATGGCGTTGGTTTAGTTTCACTTAGATAATCGGATCCTATAAAAATTTTTCCTTCAGGAAGGATGTAATCTGTGTGGTTGTTATTTTTATATATATATATTTTGTTTTAAAAAAAGGACGAACTGACTAGAATTTAAGTTTTTGAAATCCGTCATTTTCAGTACAGCTGACCCTTTTTTTAATTTAGTCTTTTCGCCACCTTTTGCCTCTAAAATAGCGCATTTGAGTCGTTTGTATATTTTTGGCAGTTTTTCATTTGGAAAGCCTCTGTAGGGTTGGAAATTAAAAGACGTTGGTCAACCTCTTTCAAATGACCTTTTCTTTATTATTTTTTTTTTTATTTCGAATAAAAGTGTAGGAAACAAAGGAAGACATTATGAAACCACAGGAGGATGATTTTCAGCAAGTGAAAAAGTAAGAAAGGCAAAGAAAATCAGGGGTAAAGACGTATAGATCAGCTACTAAGCCGTTCTCAGCGCTATGCAAAGGGGATATGGAAGAGTAAAGAACATAAAGAAGAAGAAGAATACAAAAGAAGAAATACAAACTTAATGAAATTAATTCTTTAAAGTCTTAGGTTTATTTTGTCAATTCCCTTGAGACACAAAACCAAACAAGAGAAAGACTAGATTGAGCAAGAACACTTTCCCTAGTGATTGCTGCAACCTGTCAAGTCATCCTATTTATATTAAGACGGTTAGCTGATTTTGTTTTAAAAATAAGAAGGAATGTTAGCTGAGTCTCTTTTTATTAAATTTTCATAAATATGGTCAATAGAAACAACTCCAGTACCTCTTTTTAAAGCGACGTCTTTATGCATTTATTTTTAATTTCAATTGCCTCTATAAGAGATTGTAGTCTTTTCCTGTGAGAAATAAGGTAAAAATTTAAGGGAATGAGGAAATAAGGAGGGTTAAAGCAGAATCAAAGTTGACATTTTTACTCTTGGATTTTAGATATTTCTCTATTTAAAGTTTGTGTTCACGTTTCATTTCTTCCAACTGTTAAAGAGTTCTGATAATATAAAATTTCCCACAGAAAGACGGGACACGCCACCACCAAGAATAAGATCAGTTATATATTATTCCAGGACTGAAAAAGCTTTCAACCTTTAGTTCATTTTTGAAGGAAATACAAATATCATGTTTTTGTAAACTCTCTCCAAGTTTGTGGCTGAGTCTAAGGATGTATGGTAATATTGTACAATCTTTTGCGGGGTTAACCAGAGGATTTCAGATAGATTCATTATTTTCTTTTTTTTACCCTCCTTAGTCTCTTTACGCATTAAAACTTCTTTTGTATAATTTAGTTCAGAAACTAAATCACCAGGATTAACACCTGGTAAAAAAGTCGATGGACTTTAGTGATTTATGTAAGATTCTATATTTTAGTGATTTTTTGTTGATATAGTGATTTTCATCATGGGCTTGAAAAGGTGCCAACAGTGCAAAACGGTGCCAACGGTCTTACACGAAAAGAATGTCATCCATAAATGGGTACAGAAAGTTTCTTTTTAGTGGAAAACTAACCGAAGCGGAATTTTCGATGAAGTTCACATAGAAACTCACCGAATAGGAAGAAAAAACTGCTCCATTGGTGAACCCATAGTTTGAAGAAAAAATTTGACATTAACCTAAAATATAAGGTAATTTGTTGCAGAGCCGAACAGGAGGTAGTTGGTACTTTTAAGTTGGAGGGATTTTATTACTATGGTAGAATATTTGTAATATAAGACTCGTATAATTACTTACTAGCTCAATTAATACGCTACTGGCTAGAAAAATTGTCTTTGTTGAATGACAATGTTTTAGAGATTTAAAATAATATGCCAAATATTCACTACCTTTTCTTAGAAAATGACAGCTGGGAAAAGCTATTCATATCTAGCCTTTAAGATTTCATATTAGGACTAATGTCTTAGGTTATACTAGTGTTAAAGCTTCTATGTTGTGTGAAAAACCATTACACTTATCTGAGTAGAAAGGGTTGCAACCTGGAGAAGGTATTGAGCTAGCACTTAACGGTCCTTAGTAAGCTCGATGCCAGCACACCGGGTTGTCAACCATGCACAACGTCGGGTTTATGGCCATCAACCCCGAAACCTACTTACCATGGATAATATTTTTTCTTTTCTCTCTTGAAACGTTAAATGATCATACAGCTCATGCGCAGTTTCTTTGGCTAATTGGGTAACTTTTTCATCATGATCAGCCCTGAGTATGCGATGTACTGCCGCATTTAGTTCGTCTCCTTCTTCGTCTTCTGTTGGTAAGAATGGATTGTCTTCTATTAACTCCTAGAATAAAAGTTCAAATTAAGACAAAAACTGAAAAAGACGTTTTATTAAAAGATTATTTTCAAGGCTGCAGTCCCCATCAATTTCCTCTCATGTAGTTATTGTTGAAGTTATCAAAATAGAAACATTAAAATAAAACAATGTCTCCCGGGACCCAACTTAGCTCTAATCATACCTTTTGGCTGTTTTGAAACTTTTAAGTTTTATAGGAAAAACTACGTTGTAGTCAGTCTTGTCCAGCTCCCCCCAAGCCAAGAGGTGCATAAGGCAGACAAAAGTAGGTTTGCATTGACTTGTCCTGACCTTACGAACATAACTCTCCCATCGAAGTCCTACTGTCAAGTTAAACCGTAAATCATATAAGCAGAACTAATTAGATAATTGGCAGCACTTTTATGTCAGTCAAACATTAACATCTTTGAACACTAAAGTCGAACGTCGAACGTCAAATATTAACAATCTGTTAACTCCCAAGGACAACGACACTTTCAATGGCTAACTATTCCTTAAGCTGGTGTCCTGCGTTTTCAGCTGATAATTTCACAGATTCTTTCACCTACACACTGGCACCCATTATTGCACATGTGAGACATTTTTTCATTATTAGAAACTAAAAATCCGATTCTTATCGGATAATTATGGGGTTATAAAACCCCAGTTACTCGTCTACGAGGGGTGTATCAAATACCATGTAGTTTTGGAAATTATTACATTGGTAGAACCCCCCAAAATTTAGGAACAAGATTACAGCAACATAAAGAAAGTATTGAAAAAGCATTAAAATCTAAAAATAACTCCATATCTTTCGATTCAGCTTTAAGTAATCATATTTTTGGAAATCCAAACCATTATGTTCTATTTGACGAAACAATTCTAATTAGCAATGACCTAGGAATCAAACAAACTGTCCGCGAGGCAATCGAAATCAAACGAAACTTAAATAATAATACATCCCTAAAAAGAGACTTGGGTGAATACACACTCAACCCTATGTACACAAAATTAATTATAGAAAATGATCTAATTCAAAATAAAACCAAAATAGAAACGAACAAAAACAAGCCCAATCCCAAAAGAACTATCAGATTAGCTGCAGAGAAGGCAAATATCGCAATAAGAAATTATTCCAATTTTTAATAAATACAGTTAGTGAAATGAATGAACCTTTTTAGCTTGTAAAATGTTAGCTTTTATCACACAGTCTTGGCTGAACTTTTCGTTAAGAAGTAATGATGCCAAGGCTATTTAAAAAAAAAAAATGGATTTTTAACTGAGAACTTTTATTGTAAGTGTTTTATTGTTTTTTATTTTCTTTACTGAAGACGGCCCTATTATATTCAAATAGTATTCAAATATGTTTTGTTGGTTCCCTGTCTTGGGAAAAAAGTCCTCATTATTCTCTCTTTTGTTGTTGTATCCGATTCTTTCTTTATTTTTAAAGCATGTTTGGTTGTGTAAGTTTCTATTTTACCATCTTCGACACCTTAAGGACTCCTAATAGATGTTCAGATGAATCAAATACCAATCTTCAAAAGGGAGTAATGCCATTCATCGAACAGATGGAACGATATTAAGACTCAAAACGAACAGAAATTACCTCATATATTAACTAAAACTTACCGAAAGCATTCATTGCAATGAATAAACGAATCACATGAAATATAAAGGAAAATGAATAAAGACGTCAAAATAAAACAAATAAAAAATTTCACAAGAACAGCCAGGCTACCTGTTTACCCAAAGTTGGTGCTGCCAAGGCAGCACCAACGGTCATAATAGCCGCAATTAGTAGCAGTACTCGTCACAAAAGTCACAGTAATCGTAGTTTGCAGTCATAGTATCCATAGCAGTTTTAATGTTTTTAGTATTCACGGTAGTTATAATTCTCACAGCAATCATTATTGACTTGCCAGAAGTTAGGGTACTATAATATGAGGGTGTAGCACCACCAAGACTGAGAAAAATTGCAGTCATACCCCTAGTAAGCAGTCTTGGTGCTTGTAGCAACATTTGCCAACTTTTCAGTAGCCATGGAAGATGTAGATGAGGTTAGGTCGCAACTAAGACTAAGAAAATTTGCTGCAATAGTAGCCTACTGGTTTGTAGTGTTAGTAACTGCAATCCGTAGTTTTCATGGTTGACAAGGTAGTCGTAATATTTTTGGTGTTCATAGAAGTCGTAGTATCCACAAGAGTAGGTGTTGCCTTAGTAATAGTCCTGGAAGTAGAAGAAAAGTTTGAAACCGACTACAAAAAATCGTATTCGTAAAGCAGTTTTTGCAATCGTAGTCCAAAGTCGTCGCAGTATTCGTAGTATTTATTCTAGTCATAACATTTGTAGTAGAAGTTTGTGACATATCAGTCGTCATGATAGACCGCTACAAAGACTAAGAAAAACGTGCCAGAATAGTAACGATAGCACCAGTAATAGTGGTGGTAAAATTCGTAGTATTAGTTATGCCAGTAACATTACAACGTCTATGAGTTGTAATATAGTAAGCAGTAGTACTAATAGTCACGGCATAAGGAGCAGCATTTTTGGCACTATAAGCATCAGTAGTAGTAGATCTTGATTATTTCCGCTAAACTAAATTTAAATTCTTGTAATGTTAGTGAATTCTCTAAAGCTAAATATCCCATTAAAGGCCTAATTCAATAATATACTAATTCAATAATCAATAATTCAAATAATTCAAATAGTAATTCAATAATTCAATAGTTCTTAATTATGGAATTCAATAATCAATTTTATCATTTGAGAAGGTTCGCACATTTATTTTCATATAAGAAAGAAATGTTACCTCTACATCTTCTATAGAAAATGGAATCTTCAAATCTTCGTGAACATCTGTCTTTTTTAAAAGATGTCCTTTTTCCCGTTTCCTCATTGGCTGGCATACCGTCTGGCGACACCTGTCTTTGCATTTCTTATGGCAAATTGTACCGCAGGTTATGCACTGAACTGCATCTCGCAGCCAAATCTGAAAATTTTACCGAGTAAGAGCTATTACTCTAGACAAAACAAAATTAAATACAAGCTTTAATCAGAATCATAAATTCACAGGGAAGCTAAAAAGGGATTAATATAATAAGTTGTCAAGGATGAAAACACTGCACCAATTACAATGATGGATTAATGCACTACTCTTTGTCCACCTTAGGGTGTACTTACATCAAACCCGTATCGTTAATTGCCAAAGATGTCTGTCTTTACTGGTATATTTCATTCGAGTAGACAAACAAAAGTTTTGAATTACTGACCAGAGGTTCGCTGACCAGAGGTTTAGCCGGAGCAGTGTTCAAGCAATTTGAAAACGCCCGTCAGGAATAACAATGTTTCTGGTTCTCACTGCACAAATATTATACAGTATGAAAAATTCCTATTTTTTGGTTAAATATATTTTGGAGAGATCAATCTTCTTCATTTCTCGTGACTACGCCTTTGCACATGCGTAATAACAAATTTTTAGCACATTACGATGGGAACGACAAGTAGTAACTGAAGTTATTGTTGTGACGTAAAGGAAAACATCCCTTTCCCACGCTGTGATGTGTCCGACACCTAGTAATAGGGATAAAACCTTTTACTAGACAATAAAAAAAAAATGTCCTGAATTTTTTCGGTCACTTGTACAGTGATCGTCATCAGTAGAAATAAACCAGCAGTATCTCTGTTCATAGCCATCACTCTGCATGTTATCAAAATATTCAATATAATATATATATAATATTCAATATAATTCAATAATTCAATATAATATTCAATATAATTCAATATTTTTGAATTGCTTTTTTTGCTATTTAATAAAATGATTCATCCCTATTAGAACAGTTATTTATCGTCATGGAAAGGCAGTGTGGTCTTCGAAATTAGCTAAAAGGGTATAGAGGGGTAAAGAGTGAGGCTTTTAATAGATTGACGTTGAGGAGGAGCCGGCAGCTGTTTTGGCCTTGGGCAGCCTGGTACTGTTGTTAGTTATTAGCAATGGTAAATAAAAGACCCAAGGATAATTTAAAACCCCCCTACCCTTCGAATAAAACGCTTCTCAAATTTACTTGTGCCTTATTAAGAGTTTCTAGCAAGTGCTAGTCCAGTCTTTTTTTTTCTTTTTTTTTACATAGGAATTATAAGCATCACTAGTTGGAGTTAACTCTTGCCTAAAACTTGTACAAGTAAAATAATCCTGATTTGCTAACAGAAATGAGTGTGATTGTGACCAAGACCATGAACAGTGCCAGAAACCCACTCCGAATTTATAAAAACCGCTTATTTCACATAAACTAAAATCTAGGGGAAAGTACTGGTTCTGTATAATGCAAAAATACGTCCCTATGAAAACCTTATCAATTAGTCTTTCTTGCTTCGTGACATATTCTATGAACTAAAAAGCTAACAAATATATGACCAAAATGGATAGTGTTCCCCCGAAAGCAAAAATATACCAAATAATGGAAAATACCGCTAAAAGTATGCAAACATCGAAAATTTCTTGTGTAATACATACCCTAGCATTATTCGTCCTCATAAGGTACCATGAAGAAGCAAGTTAGTGAAAACTGTAGATAACTCTTTTGTATTTTCCCAACCCCCACTCCAGCCCACTTAATCCTTGTGTTTGCTAGGAAAGTACAGTTTAATAGACGACATTGGAAACTTTTAACACTGCATTACAGTTTACACCTGTGATTTCAGCACCAATTGCTGTCTTGCATTTTACTTTCGTTATCAAACAGTTCGTGGTAACGAACTGTAGTAAGGAGCGACCCGGCTCAATAGTAACCAAAACTCTGAAAAATGGAATTTTGATACCAATAGCTACATCAAAAGAATCACATTTTAATACTGATTTTAAATATATAAGTTTCATCAAGTTTAGTGTTACCCATCAAAAGTTACGAGCCAGAGAAAATTTGTCTTATTTTAGAAAATAGGAGGAAACACCCCCTAAAAGTCAAATTACTTCGTATATGTAAGGGGCTTCTTCCTCATCAACGCCCCGCTCTTTGCACTAAAGTTTTCTACTGTTTTAAAAAGAAGAGTTGAGAGAAAGAGTCAAACTTTAGCGTAAAGAGTGGGGCGTTGATGAGGAAGCAGCCCCTTTCATATACGAAGTAATTTGTTCGTTTTAAGTTTTAATGTCTCTCCTTACTTTCAGTTAAAAAACTTGTTTTTTTCTATTTAATTGAAACTCTAATCCGCCGTCGGCGCTTAGTAATAACCCTAAACTGGATCCGAAATGGTTGTAAGTTTACATTGACAACGTCTTACCTAAGGCAGTCTTTTCAAATTTCCTTCAAATTTATTTTTTCACAGTTTACACCTTATTGTACATTTCTATACTTTCATTTTGTCTAACATTTGCACTTTTGTAATCCTACATTTTTTAATTTCTTGTCTGACCACTAATCAAGACTGCTTCCTCAAGTAGTAGTCCTAGTGACCTCTCGTGTCTCTAGGTGTCTAATTTGTGACCTCTCATTTGTGTCTCATGCAACACTAAGTTTATTTTATCACATTTCTAACTTTTGTACATTTATATATTATTTACCTAATTTTTTAAGATTTAGATGGTTTTGCAAGTTTTCACTTAAGCAATTGGATTCCATTTTCACTATCCTCGGTACTTGAAGGGTATTAGTTTCCTAGTTGGGATGCACCTAACTCATGAGCCTAGATAAATGACACTATCACTGGGTATTGACACTCTTCTTAATAGGAATTCTGATTGATTTTCATAGAAATAACAGTATACTATTATGAATAATTATTGATTTATATGAATTTAAAAAATGTGAACTAGAGAGAAGGGTTCCTTCCTCGTATTTATTATTTGTAAAATGTAATATTGTGCTACCAACAGTTCTGACCTTCAGGGACGCGAATTCAAGAAAATTTAGGATGAAGAAACTTTTTTTTTCTATTTTTTTTTTTAATGAAGGCACAAAAAAGGGCATGTCTTAATTATAGGGGGGGTTCTTTATTTTTTAACAAAGAAGTATTTAATAATATACGCGGGTTGGGGTTGTGGTAATTCTACCCCTGCCCCTCAACTGGCGTCCCTGCTCATACTTTTAAATTCCTGCGACTGCTCCATCTCTGTTTATGTTTAGTATCCCAGTTTCTAAATATCCAAGTCCCGCCCCCTGACGAAAAACAAAAGGAGTTAAGTTGTGTGATCTAAATTCCAATATGTGTGAGATATGTCGAAGGCCTGGAAACCTTTCTCCCAGTTATTAAATTCCTTCCACTTGTTCCTTCTCTTGTCAAGCAAATTCTAGTTTCTAAACGCCCCTTTTCTCCTTTGATTCGCCAGCTAAGGAGTAAAGTCGTACCACCTATATTCTGACGTCCGCAAGATATGTTCAAGCCATCGAAATGCTTCCTCAGCTGTGGAATCCTTACGACTTGCTCCTTCTTTGTCTAGGGACTTCTAGTTTCCATATTCATCCATCTGACGGGCCAACTAAGGAGTTAAGTTGCACAATCTTGGTTTTGTTTTGAGTACGATATACTGAATCCATCGAAAGCAGATAATTTACTAGTAAAAATATCATTTTGTTCTTTTTTACTTACCTAAAGTTTCATTCAAAAAAGAATGTGTCTCTAATTTTTTTTTTTCTTTAGCTGGAGTACAAAAGTAGAAAGACGAAAATAAGGTATTTCTCCAAAATCATAACTAGAATTACTTAAAAGTGAAGCTTGTGAAGCTTACCACGTACAGAAATTGTCGCAAACAAGTTTGGGCTACCGCCTCCCTTAACCATCCAAGACCTGAGTGGATGATTCCCACAGTAGTCTAGGTAGACCTTCAGGGATCTATGAGAGACTCGACGAGGGTCTAGGTTGGTGTGACAAAACAAATAGGGGTTCTAAATTCGGAAACTGGGCTCTGTGAAAATTCGTCCGGTATAGATGGTGAAGAACTAAAATTTTGGTTTGGCTTCATCTATCTGTGTAAACAGAAAACATCTTAAGAAGCTAAGCGACTCCTATTTGTAGAAACGGTAGCCGTCATTCACTGTTTCATCCAATGACAACATCTAAAAGTGAATGATTTGAATGATATATTGCAACAATCGCTTCAATCTGTGATTAATGCAGTCAAAGAAATAAGATACAATGAATATGTTTTTATTTGCATAATCGTGCGATGGAAATGTTGAAGACATCCAACGATTGTCCTTCCATACTAAAGTAAGCTGGTTGTCCAAAGAATATGTTAAAAAAGATTTTATTCCAATTCTTAAGTAGTGTTAGTATCTGGAAGGTAATCATTCACAAGGAGATCTGGTCAATTTCAAAGCAGGCATTGCGTATTTGAGATACCTCATTAAATACCTCATTAGATATAACTATTTTGCGATTGTCATTGCAGAAGCTACGGTGTCATTAATGTTTGATTTTACTTCGGTTACAACTGTTATCATATTATATAACAATAATAATTGTTACATAACAATTTATGTTATCATAAATAAAATGACAGTTGGTCCTGATAGGCGGTATGTTTGTCCCCTTTGTAAAGATGATGATGAAGACTTGGATCATTTTCTCCGGAAATGCCCGGTGCTCTTGGATTTACGGGAAATTTATTTGCATGGGATTAATTTGATGCTTCCGGGTATTCTACAAAATAGTAACCCAACCACAATATTTCGAGTGGGAGTATATATAGATAAATCTTTAATAAGAAGAAAAAGTTCTATATGATTAATCTCTTTTGTACTTAGATTAGGTACTTTTTGCGTTGAATTCTGTTTTTTTGTGCGTGTTCGTACTGTTGTTAATTTCCTTGCTTGTTTGTTATTTATTTATATTTTTGTGTGTATATGGCCCACGGGTTTTTGAAATACACTTATCTATTTATCTATCTATAGTAGTATGAATGAAAAGTTTTTTAAATAAGATAAGTGAGAATTGATTGGTTTCTTGTCCTATGAGGAGATATAAAAAGTAAAGTTGGACGGAATCCTTTTCCTGACTGTCACAAATAAAGCATAAGGAGTAACAAATTAAGAGAGGTGAGTGATGCCTCTGATATATATTTATTTTTATTCATACGCAATATTTTGGACATTCTCCCAGGAGGATTCTTAGGGTATTTTTACATTAAAAAAACAAGTTTTTATGGCACTTGGTATTAATCAAGTGGCATATAGCGATCGCTAATTCTGTCGGTCTGTCAGTTTGTCCCGGTTTTGCTACTTTAGGTACTTCCAGGTGAGCTAGGACGATGAAAACTTGGCAGGCGTATCAGGGACCGGACCAGATTAAATCATAAATAGTCTTTTTCCCGATTTGACCATCTGGGGCAGAGTGGGGGGGGGATAATTTAGAAAAAAAATAGAAAAAATGAAGCATTTTAAACTTACGAACGGGTTATTGGATGTTAATGAAATTTAATGTTTGGAAGGATATCGTGTCTCAGAGCTCTTATTTTAAATCCCGGTCAGATCCGCTGACATTGGGGGAGTTGGAGGGGGAGAATCTAAAATCTTGGAAAACGCTTAGAGTGGAGGGATCGGGATGAAACTTGGTGGGAACGAAAGGCAGAAGTCCCAGATACGTGATTGATATAATCAGAAAGGATCTTCTCTGTTTGGGGGAGTTGGGTGGGGGGGGGGGAAGGTTACTTCTGAAAAATTAGAAAAAATGAGGTATTTTTAACTTAAGAAGGAGTGATCGGATCTCAATGAAATTAGAAGTTTGGAAGGATACCGTGTCTCAGAGCTCTAAATTTAAATCCCAACTGGATCCGGTGACATTGTGCGGAATTGAGGGGGGGGATACCTAAAATCTTGGAAAACGCTTAGAGTGGAGAGATCGGGATGAAACTTGGTGGGAAAAATAATCGCAAGTCCTAGCGTGATTGACATAACCGGAACGGATCCGCTCTTTTTGGGGGAGTTGGAGGGGGAGGGTTAATTCCTAAAAAATAGAAAAACTGAGGTATTTTCAACTTCCGAAAAAGTGATCAGATTTTAATGAAATTTGATGTTTGGAAGGATATCGTGTCTCAGAGCTTTTAGTCTAAATCCCGACTGGATCCGGTGACGTTGGGGGAGCTGGGGGGGGACCTAAAATCTTGGAAAACACTTAGAGTGGAGGGATCGGGATGAAACTTGGTAAGAAAAATAAGCACAAGTCCTAAGTACGGGATTGACATAACCGGAACGGATCCACTCTCTTTGGGGGAGTTGTGGGGGGGGAATGGTTAATTTTAAAAAAATAGAAAAAAGGAGGTATTTTTAACTTACGAAGGAGTGATCGGATCCTAATGAAATTCCATATTTAGAAGGACCTAGTAATTCAGATCTCTTGTTTTAAATTCGGACCGGATCCAGGGTCATTGGGGGAGGACCGGAAATGTTGGAAAACGCTTAAAGCGGAAAGATTAGGATGAAACTTGGTGGAAAGAATAAGCACAAGTCCAAGATACGTGACTGAAATAACCGGACCGGATCTGTTCTCTTTGGTGGAGTGGGGGGGGGGGTAATTCGGAAAAAACTAGAAAAAATGAGGCATTTGTAACTTACGAACAGACGATCAGATCTTAATGAAATTTGATCTTTAGAAGGATCTTGTGCTTTAGAACTCGTCATTTTAAATCTCCATTAGATTCATTGACATTGGGGGACTTTGGAAGGGGAAACTGGAAATCTTGGAAACCGGAAATCTTGGAAAACGCTTAGAGTGGAGAGGTCGGGATGAAATTTGATGGGAAGAATAAGCATAAGTTATAGATACATGATTGACATAATTGGAACGGATCCGTTCTCTTTAGTGGAGCTGGGGGTTGTTAATTTGGAAATATTAAAACAATTGAGGTATTTGATACTTAGAAGGAATGCAGGTCTCAGAGATCTTATTTCAAATCCCGATCAAATCTGTTGACATTGGAGGGAGTTGGAGGGGAAACCAGAAATCTTGGAAAACGCTTATAAATGTCGTAGATACGTGAATGACATAACCAGACTGGATCCACTATTTTTGGGGGAATTAGGGGGTGGGTTTCAGTGCTTTGGCGAGTTTGGTGCTTCTGGATGTGCTAGAACAGAGAAAATAGGTAGGCGTGTCAGGGAGCTGCACAAATTGACTTGATCAAGTTGTTTTCCCAGATTTGACCATCTGGGGGCTGAAGGGAGAGGAAAATTAGAAAAATCGACGTATTTTTAAATTACGAGTGGGTGATCGGATCTTAATGAATTTTGATATTTAGAAGAACCTCGTGACTCAGAGCTCTTACTTTAAATCCTGACCGGCATTAAGCCTCTGATTTTTCCTTTTAAATCAATTTATTGATTCTTAGAATTTTGCCAGAACTCATACCATATGAGCTCTTGGCTCTTCCAACCTCGTCACAATTGCCATATGAACTCTAGGCTCTTGTTCATTTTTTAAAAAGTAGATTTGTGAGAAAGAGTCAAACTTTAGAGTAAAGAGTGGTGCGTCGAGGAGGGGACAACCCTTTTCATATACGGAATAATTTCTATTCGTTTTAAGTTTTAAAGTCGCTCCTTACTTGCAATTAAAAAAACTTGTTTTTTCATTTAATTTCTGAGCGTTTTTGAATTAACGCAGGTTTTGATTTTGGCTCTCCGCTCTTGAATAAGTAAAAAGAAATTTGCATATTAATTTTGTATTGGCTAAATGGCTTTCTCATAGTTTTTATCGGACAATTTTGACAAGAAAAAGTGTGGGGGAGGAGACCTAATTGCCCTCCAATTTTTGGTTACTTAAAAAAGCAACTAGTAATTTTTTTTTTACAAACGTTTTTAGTAGTAATAAATATACGTAACTTACGAAATAAACTTAAGTAGTGAAAATCTATATTTGTATGTTTTTATTATGTATATGAGGGGGTTCACTCCCTTGTCAATACTTCGTTCTTTACACTAAGACTTGAATGTTGTCTAAATTGTTTAAGAGTGACCCATAAATCACAAAGGCCATAGAATAAATAGCTGAAATTACCGAAATTACTTTAGCGTAAAAAGCGAGGAATTGAGGAGGATACGAACCCCCTTATGTACGTAATAATTTCTGGTCGTTTTAAGTTTTAATGCTGCACCTTACTTTCAGTTGAAAAAAAACTTTTTTTTATATTCATTTTCTCTTTGTTTTTGTTTAAATAATGCTAGATAATCCTGCGCCCCCTTCATGGAAATTCTCTTCCGTCATGATAAATTCCTCATGGAAAGATCCTCCCACGTAACCCCTCCCCCAGACCCCCCCCCCATCGCGAAAAAGTATCCCTGAAAACGTCTGTACACTTCCCAATAACCATTACTATATGTAAACAATGTTCAAAGTTTGTAGCTTGCAGCCCTTCCCCCGGGAACTATGGGGGATTAAGTCGTGCCCAAAGACATAGTTATTAGGTTCTTAAACTATGCTGAATAAAATGACTATCTCAAAATTTTGATCTGTTGACATTGAAACGTCTGTACACTTCCCGGTAACCATTACTATATGTAAACACAGGTCAAAGTTTGTAACTTACAGCCCCTCCCACGGGGACTGCGGGGGAGTAAATCGTCCCTAAAGACATAGTAATTAGGTTTTCCGACTATGGTGAATAAAATGGCTATCTCAGAATTTTTATCCGGTGACTTATGGGGAAACAATGAGCGCGGGAGGGGGCCTAGGTGCCACCTAATTTTTTGGTCACTTAAAAAAGGACACTAGAACTTTCAATTTCCGTTAGAATGGGCCCTCTTGCGACATTATGGGACCACTGGGTTGGTATGATCACTGCTGAAAAAAAAAAACAAAACAACAACAAACAAACACGCATCCGTGATCTTTCTTCTGGCAAAAAATACAAAATTCCACATTTTTGTAGATAGGATGTTAAAACTTCTAAAGTAGGGTTCCAAATATGGTATTTCCGACCTTATTAGGTTTTCCGACTATGGTGAATAAAATGGCTATCTCAGAATTTTGATCCGGTGCCTTTGGGGAAACAATGAGCGCGGAAGGGGGCCTAGGTGCCGTACAATTTTTTGGTCACTTAAAAAGGACACTAGAACTTTTAATTTCCGTTAGAATGAGCCCTCTTGCGACATTATGGGACCACTGGGTTGGTATGATCACTGCTGGAAAAAAATAAAAAAACAAAAAACAACAACAAACAAACACGCATCCGTAATCTTTTTTCTTGCAAAAAATACAAAATTCCACATTTTTGTAGATAGGATGTTAAAACTTCTACAGTAGGGTTCTCTAATACGCTGAATCGGATTGTGTGATTTTTTTTAAGATTCTATGAATTTTATGGGGTGTTTCACCCTATTTTCTAAAATAAGGCAAAATTTCTCAGGCTAGTAAATACGGATGGGTAAGACTAAACTTTATAAACCTTATATATTTGAAATCAGCATTAAAATGCGATTCCTTTGATGTAACTATTGGTATCAAAATTCCGTTTTTTTAGAGTTTCAGTTACTATTGAGCCAGGTCGCTCCTTACTGCAATTCGTTACCACGAATTGTTTGATTAAATCTACATATTACTTCAAGAACTATTCCAAACCTTGACTTCATACTGAATAAAAACAATTACATTGGATACAAACAAAGCAATCGCTCAAATTAGCTTTCCAAACTTCCATTAGAGTCGCCCGTTTTAATTCTCAAGCCAAGCACCTGAGAAACTGCAGACATATTCATTATTTTAACCAATGATAAGACTTTGGCGATAGAAAGTGAACAGAAATCTTCTTTTGACAACCATTCCGAAAGATACGTTTTCAAAGAAAAATGAAGAGCCATATTAAAGTTAAGACGAGCAGAAATTACCATCAAAGAATAAATGAAACCCTAAACGAGCATAAATCCTAAAACGAGTAAACATTAAAGTCCTCAAAATCAAACTTAAAATGAGGAAAAAAAAATACTAGAAACAGGAGTAACAAAATACAAAGTTCTAAAGTCTATCTCATGATTTGTCCTTCACTGAGAAAATTTATTTTATGTTGATAACATTGAAAAAAGTTCAATTAAAACTTAAATTGCTGAGACTTCGACGAATAAATATAATTGAATATTAAACATTCAATAGATGTGAGTAACGAAGGACTATGAGTAACTACTTAACTCATTGTTATCCCTGAGTAATTGTCTGTATGTTACCCATGAGTTACCATACGGTAAGTTAAAAAATCAATAACATTCTATTATTGCTCATGTTCAATAACATTCTATTATTGCTCATGTGTAATTAAAATAATTATGTGCAATGAGTAAATATGAGTAAGTACGATTAAATAAAGCCTATATTTAACTAAACCAATGGAAAGACAATGAATAGGATTCTCTTTTTTATACTTCATATTAAAATAAAATAATTTTGCTAAATTTATTTTTGAAACACAACAGTTAGTTGAGCCATTTTTCATTTATAATTTTTGAAAATCCTATATTAAAGCAAAACAATTGTCCAGCTATTTCAAAATTTTATTGCAACTTTAATCAAAAATAAAACTTTGTACTGGGAGTTATTAGTTCATATATCAAGAATGAAACAGTTAGTGGTAACAAACTGTAAATGAGGAGCGATGCGGCTGAATAGTAACTGAAACCCTATAAAATTTATATTTACCAGGGCTGCAAGTTTCAACTCAACCAATTAAGCCTTCAAATTTCATTTACTCCTTCTTGGTAATTTAATTACTTTTTTATATTCCAATTAAGTATCTTAGAAATATGTGCTATTTTAAACCAAATATTGTTATGTTCGGCATCATATCTGATTTTACATATTTTTTACCATTTAAAAATATCTCATCAAATTCCTGAGAAACATACAACCTAAGACTAAAAAATTCTGGCTAGAACCAACCTTTCAAATCCAACAATTAATACAGTTTTAGTTCCAACTGAAGTATTTATGTGATTTGAATTCTACGGACTTACTCTTCCATTGCAATAATCACAAAATACAGGAACTCCATAAAAGTGAGTTACAACGAATGTGTGATCTTTTGATTTTGTTCCGGTTTCTTCTAATATCATTTCTGATCCCTTTATAAGACTGTGCGCAATTTCGTCAACAGCGACGTCCTTCCCTTCTGACGTTTTCACTCCTACTCCTTTCACTGGCTGTTCTTCTGCAGGCTTGTATACAAACGAGAAAAGGACATCACCATAGCACAATCGAGGATCGAATCCAGTGTGTGAGGATATCTCCAAATTTTGTCTGAAAATCAATAAAAATTTTAAAAACTGTACAAAACAATTGTGAAATTAATTTATGTTGCTTGGTCAACGCAAAATATTGCAGCAACCTCCGTCCGTCTCTGCGAGACGGACGGAGGTGCGGATGGTTGCCATCCCTCAGAAGGGATGGACGGAGGTTGTCTTTTCTCTTCGGCATCAATTCAACGATTTAGTTGTCAATCCCCCAAAAATTTCAAAATCGTACTTCCTTAGCTTCTTTTCTTTAAAAATGACAAGAAGTTTACTAAGCGGCTATTGAACTATTTACGTAATTTTCTATGCTAAGTGCTTAAGTTACATATTAAATATAAGCTTTCACACTTGAACACGGTGTTTTCACACTCAGCTAATGCCCATAAAACCATCCAAATCATTATCGAAAGTCGTCATAATCTCCAAAACCAAACCACCAAAAATAAAATTGAATGTAGATGAAGATTTAAACCTTGATTATGGTCTTTTGTGATGAAAAATAGGCGTAAAAGCCTTTCTAAGAAAAGTTTTTTAATTTATTTTCGTCTATTAATAAGTGTTCATCCGTAGAAGCTATTTTGTTGCTCTTATGTTGGCTTTTCCATAACACGGCATCAACCCACTTAATGCAGAATTATAAGTAGAGCTAGAGACTACTTGGTACTGACTACGTTACAAAAAAAAATTTGCTCTGCAAGATTACATATTATAGCATAACCATAATTTGCATAAGATAACATAACTATAACATAAGGTCATGGGATATACTAGTGTGAAACGTTCTGCAATATAGTGTGAAAGTGCCAATAGATACGCTGTTCCTGCTTAGAACCGACTTTATTCTTTTTTTATTTACATACTGTCAACACTATTAGTCTAAAAATTTAAAAATTCTAGTCCGGTTATGTTAGTCACCTATCTTGGACTTGTACTTATTCTTTCCACAAAGTTTCATCCTGAGCTCTCCGCTTTAAGCATTTTCCAACATTTCCCCCCCCCCCCCTAATGACACTGGACCCGGTCGGGATAAAAAATAAGAGATCTAAGTTTCGAGGTTCTTCTAAATATGAAATTTCCTTATGATATGATCACTCTTTCGCAAATTAAAAATACCTCAATTTTCCTAATTTTTAGAATTACCCCCCCCCCCCAACTCCCCCAAAGAGAGTAGATCCGTTCCGGTTATGTCAATCCCGAATCTAGGACTTGTGCTTATTTTTCCCACCAAGTTTCATTCCGATCCCTCCACTAAGGATTTTCCAAGTTTAGGTTCCGCCCCCCCCCAACAGCCCCTTCACTGGATACGGTTGAAATTTAATATAAGAACTCTGAGACATGACATCCTTCCAAACATCAAATTTCATTAAGATCCGATCACTCCTTTGTAAGTTAAAAATACCTTATTTTTCTAATTTTTCAGAATTAACCCTCCCCCCCACTCCCCCAAAGAGAGCAGATCCGTCCCGGTTATGTCAATCACGTATCTAGGACTTGTGCTTATTTTTTACCACCAAGTTTCATCCCGATCCCTCCACTCTAAGCATTTTCCAAGATTTTAGGTTCCCCCCTCAATTCCCCCAATGTCACCGGATCCAGTCAGAATTTAAAATAAGAGCTCTGAGACACGATATCCTTCCCAACTTCAAATTTGATTAAGATCCGATCACTCATTCGTAAGTTAAAAATACCTCATTTTTCTTTTTTGTTCCAGATTTTTAAAGGCTTTATATTGTTTAAAATTGTTGATCAAGTTTCTCCAACATAAAAATAGCAGCCCAAACTAAAAATTCTTAAAGAAAAACCAAAAAGATTTAAACTATTATTTACTTTTTCCCTGAAAAGACTATGATAATATAAAACGAAAATAAATTAACTAAAAAAAAAACTTTATCCACAAAATGAGTTTTCCAAAGAAAAGTAAAGAAATCCATTAAATCAAAAATGAGCAGAAGAGGAATCAAATAATCTACCCAGCGTAAAACTACCACAAATCAGCATCGATAAATAAATGAAGCCCAAAACGAACAGAAATAACAATAATTAACCGAGTAAAACTCATAAACAGCAGAAGTTAAAATGAGTAGGGCGGAAAACCCCTATGCCTTCCCAAGGTTGGAATACAATTTGCACTTTACTGAAAAAGAATAATTTTTAAATGATTTCACTTTTATAACTTTAATAAATCAAATATTATCAACATTTTAACGAATGCATATCAGCAAATGTATATTAGAAAAACACTGTAAATTCATTCGTTTTTTTGTTGTTTTTTTTTTTTCAGTAAAATCCAAACTGTATTCTGGCCTTGGGAAGGCATAAGGGGTTTTAAGCCCTACTCATTTTAGTTTCTGCTTGTTTTGGGTTTTACTCGATTAATTATTGCAATTTCTGTCTGTTTTGGGTTTAATTTATTTAACGATTCTGATTTGTCGTAGTTTTACACTTGGTATAATTTTTGATATAATGGAGTTCTTTGCTTTTCTTTGAAAAACTTAATTGGTGGATAAAACTTTTTTAGACTCTCAATTCGTTTGATCTTTTCAGTAATTGATGATGTTTAATGTGATTGTTTAATTTTATATTATGTTCAGGCTTAGATGATTATCATAAACAAGTCCAAGCTAAATTCAGGCCCGTATGGGCGATTTAGATTCAGAGAGCGGGGAGGGAGGACTGTAAATTATGTTTTACTTAATTTTTTTCGTCTCATTGAATAATATACATATTTTTTATTGAGAACCATAAAACTATATGCGAACCATAAATTTGTAGTGTGCTTGTAGTGATGTTTAATGTAATTTCAGTAATTGATGATGATGATCGTTAAATGATGATGATGTTTTATCTTTTCTTATTGTTGTGTTGGTTAACAAAAACACACTGCTCGAATGAAAAACTATTTTTAGTATAGAGCAAATGAAGCCCTAGCCTTTAGAAGGCTTATGGTGTATTATCCCTACTCTGGTTTGTGTGAATTTTTGTTTGTTTGATTAAATATTCTTTGTAATTTCTATTCCTTTTTGGTTTCATTTATTTATTTGGTGATTCCTGTTCGTTTTAAGTCTGAATTTTGAATCTTTTTCTGCTTGATTTTGGTCTAATGCAGCTGCTAAACATTTTTGAAAGACTTCTGTTATTAAAGTCTTCTTTAATTAATCCTTATAGAAACATTCACCCAGTGATCAGAAAACCCTTACAATGGAAAATTTATTAGTTGGATATTCGCTGATATAACATTTCAAGATAGAAATTAAAATATAATAACGCCACATAGCGTAGCGTTTGGCCACTGCATTAAAATACAGGGAATTTCAAAGGAAGTTCAAAAATTCATATTCTGGGTGAGTGATAGTTAATCTGCGCTTTTTTTTTAAGTATCAATTCACAATCTGGACAAAGCAGGTCCGCTTTAGCTTGAGAAAACCGTAGCGAATTTAAGCAGACTAGTGACACAATTCTTCTTTTTTTTTACCCTTCCCTATATTTTGAAATACTTGGGAAGATATGGAACAGTTAAGTGTAGGGCAAAAATGAATAAAATTGTCAAAGGTAGATGGCGTTTGCAATTATCATATTGGCCCTAGTAAAAGTTTGAATGGCACGATAAACTACCAGAAAAGTGAACATCGGGTGTGATGTATCTAATGCAGTTACCAGTCCCTTGAATGCTAAGCTACTTAAGTTATGACCACAATGGAAGCGAACAAACAAATTAATTACATAAACAACCCTTGCGAGATGGGTAGTTTAATAAAACAACTCAATAGTGATCTTTAAGCCTTAGATCTTGGTAAAAAAAAAGGAAGAAATCGGCAATAAAAACTTACGCGTCTTTTCCTTGGCAGTCAGGAGGACAGATTTGGTAAGTTGTAACATAGTTACTAAGGCTAGTAGCCTCGCACTCCGAAACAATTTCCATAAGAGGCACGCACAAATGACCCACCAGATCCTTTTCGAGCACATTATTTTTTGATGTAGTCCAAAGGCCAAAATTTAAATAATGATCTCCAGGCCTGATTTCAAGATTTATAGTCTCATTGATATTAATATCCTGCAATTTAAAAAGATTATTAAGTGAGAGTAACCATAGGCGGTATTACAGGAGGGCAAGGTTTTCTTTTTCAACACGCCAAAATGCCAAACATTTCTGCAGTGGAAATTCGCCAAGACCCTGCCATAATCCCAACAATACAGTTTCAAGTGATAAATAAAAAAACAACTTTATTATGTAAATATAAAACTATATACTAATATATAATATTCAGTTTAATTTTATTAGTTCTTTCCAAGACTGTTCAAGACAAATATAGTTTTGCCCTATAAACAAGAGTTTGACTACTGCCCATTTCCCTTATTTGGCGCTTTGCTAAAAATGAATTATATTACAAATATTTTCTTTTGCACTTATTACAACATTGAAAATAATATGAAAATAGCAGTGAAACAAGATCTTCTAATCACAGACGTGAGCCTCTTCTTTATGTCATGACGGCACCACAGGTTCGTTACAGCTACCCTGGGGAAAATACGAATTCTTCCTTAAAGTTCTGACCTATTTAGATCGTTCTTGTGACCTGAAATGTCCACAATGCAATATATATTATAATTATTAACCGTTTAATTAATTAAACAAGAGCTAAGAGCTCATATGGCACTTGTGACGAGGCCAGACGAGCCAAGAGCCAAGAGCTCATACGGTATGAACTCTAGCAAAATTTTAAGAATCAATAGATCGCTTTAAAAGAAAAATTGGAGGCTTAATGTCGGTCGGGATGTAAAATAAGAGTTCTGAGTCACAAGGTCCTTCTAAATATCGAAATTCATTAAGGTCCGATCACCCACTCGTAAGTTATAAATACGTCATTTTTTCTACTTTTTCCTCTCCCTTCAGCCCCCCCCCCCCAGATGGTCTAATCGAGGAAAAGGACTTTATAAAGTCAATTTGTGCAGCTCCCGGACACGCCAACCAATTCCCATCGTCCTAGCACGTCCAGAAGCACCAAACTCGCCAAAGCAATGAACCCCACCCCCCTAATTTTCCCAAAGAGAGTGGATCCAGTACGGTTGCGTCAATCACGTAATTCTACCGACCAAGTTTCATCCCGGTTTCTCTACTCTAAGTGTTTTCCAAGATTTCCAGTTTCCCCCTCCAACTCCCCCCAATTTCAACAGATCTGGTCGGGATTTGAAATAAGAGCTCTGAGACATGAGTTCCTTCTAAATTTCAAATTTCATTAAGATCCAATCACCCGTCCTTAAGTTAAAAATTCCTCAATTTTTTTAATTTTTCCAAATCAACACCCCCCCCCCCCCAGCTCCTCCAAAGTGAAAAAATCTGTTCCAATTATGTTAATCACTTATCTATAACTTTTGCTTATTCTTCCCATCAAGTTTAATCCCGATCTCTCCACTCTAAGCGTTTTCCAAGATTTCTGTTTCCCCCTCCAACCCCATGTCCCCGGATCCGATTCGAATTGAAAATGGAGCATCTGAGACATAAGATCCTTTTATACATCAAGTTTCATTAAGATCCGATCACCCGTTTGTAAGATAAAGATACCTCAATTTTCACGTTTTCCAAGAATTCCGGTTTCCCCCTCCAACTCCCCCCAATGTCACCGGATCTGGTCGAGATTTGTGCTCTAAAGCACAAGATCCTTCTAAATATCAAATTTCACCAAAATATGACCACCCATTTCATAAATATATTATATGCCCCCAGGGCATAACTTACAACCCTATCCCCAGGGTGCTGAGGAATTGTGTCAGCCCTACAGGCATTGTTATATTTTCTTTAGACTATTTTGAGCAAGACTGATAGCTCATAATTTCAATCAGATTCCTTTGGTGAAAAGAGGGGCATTGGGGGAGGGGGCTAGCTGCCCTCCATCATTTTTGACTGTTAAGAAAATTTGATAGATTTATGAAAAGAGGGGGCAAGAACATCCCCTAAAAGCCAAAGAATCCTATTGAAAATCACATGATCAGATTCAGCATATCAGAGAACCCTACTGTAGAGGTTCCAAGCTCCTATCAGGAAAAATGTGGAATTTGGCATTTTTGCCAGAAGAAAGAACACGGATGCGTGTTTGTTTGCTTTCCCCCCTCCAAGGGCAATCATATCGAACCAATAATCCTAGACTATAGCAAAAGTGCTTATTCAAAAGTATATTAAAATTTCTAGCGCCCTTTGAAAGTGACCAAAAGAAATTGGAACTCTGTTTTCCCAAAAGTCGTCTGATCAAAATTTTGAGACATCCATTTTGTTCAGTATAGTTGAAAGATACAATAACTACGTCTTTGGAGATGAAAAGACCCCCTAAAACCACCAGAGGATGGGCCGTCCGTTATGAATTTTGTCCATTGTTTATATATAGCCTAGTATTTTTTATACACAAATATACCGACATTTTCGGGGGAGGGGGGTTTCTGAGGATGGATTTTCTACGGGGAGAATTTTCCATTGGAATGGAAATTTCCGGGGTGAACTTTCCAGTAGAAATTCTACACGGGGGGAATTTGCAAAAATTCGTACACGACATACGTTTTATTTTTCTCACCTTCTCGCTGGCAACCCCTTTTTACATGTGGAGATGCTTAGGGGGGCATTTTCAGTGAAGTTGAAATTCTCTGGGGGATTTTACTTGGCGGGGAGGATTTCCCACGGGAGGATATCTTCATGGGACAATTATTAGCAGGAGAAATTATCCATGGAGAAAATTTTTGTGGGAAAAAATTTCAATTAGGGAGGGGGATACAGGGGGGATTCTCCTGTGACCTTAAACAGGATCATAAAATAAACCTAAATGAGTCTTTCTTCAAAGGAAAGTATGCCAATGAGTATTTTTTCAGGCTGAATAATAAGCAAGAAATATTCTGATGGAAATTCGCAGCGAAGAGGGCATTTTCAGGAGGTAATTTCCCGACGGAAGTATTTTCAATGGAGAAATTTTTTGTGGGTGGATTTTCCACAAAGGGGGCGGATTTCCTAGTTTTGTTTGAAAAACAATCATACATTAAATAATCAACAAGTTTTTCTACTGAAAGTAAGGATCAACATTAAAATTTAAAATGAACAGAAATCGTTCTGTGCGTGAGAGGATTGTCACCTCCTGAATACCCGTCTCTCTCCGCTGAAGTTGTTGAAGAACTTTTAATAAAAGTTTTGATTCTATTTACACGCCCCTCGTGTTTCAGGCATTGTTCTTAATGAATTGAGACAAAGTTTTGAACTTCAACATAAAGAGCAGGGTATTGAGGAGGGGGCCACCTCCTCATACACAAAAACATTTCTTCTTATTTTAAGTTTTGATGTTGCTCCTTACTTTCATTCGAAAAAACATGTTTTTCGTTTAATCTTACAAAGTAAAGGCGGCCTTTTGGCTCCATATCAATTTTTTTGGATCTTCTGTATATGCAGCCTGAAAAAATACCAACTGGTTCACATCCATTTATGAAGCTCGGGGATTTTAATATTGACCTTCATGCGCTTTATACGAGAGTTTCTATGTATTTCCTGCAGCTTTGCATGTCTTATGGGTAATTTCCTACAATCAATATATGCATGAGGGTCACTGCCTCGTTTATTCCAGCTTATTGGAAGTTTTTTTTTCAGACTTCAATTTTTTCTGATCGAATGGCTATTGTTACAAATGTATCAGAGACTTGTGGGATTTAGGGAAGTTTTAAATTTTCCTAGCTCTTAACAATTTTACCATTTCAGATGTTTTTTCCATTCATACTGTAAGAGAAAGAGTAGAATTTTAGCATATAACAAATTGAGAAGGTCCTGAAATTTTATGGTTCTTCCGATGGTTTTATGTTTTCTACATTTCCCATTTAATTAGTATTTTTTGTGTCTTGCTTTCAAACATAAGCCTCTTGAAAATCATACACCTCTCCACACAACAGATTTTTGTGTATATACTTGCTAAGGAGAGATTAATAGACATCTGTTGTTTTTACCGGTGATACAAATTCGGAAACGACCTCCTGCATCTTTTAAATCAAGCAGATAACTGAATATTCAATAGAAAACTGATCCGTCAACATGTAAAGAAGATATTCTATCGTGACCCACTAGACGTTCGGGAACTAAGTCAAGTAAGTCAGTCTTACCGGTGACGCAGCTAACGTGGTGGTTTGCTTGATCGTAATTTCTTGAGTTAGTCTTTTGAAAGGTGTTGCTTCTGCCGCAACTTCTAAATTTTTGGATGCTGTTTCCGTTGTATCCTCTAGAATGAAAATAATAATATGGATTTTGACTCATTTCTTTTTTTCAAGGTTAAAAAAGGTGCACTTAGTAGGCTAACCACTAATATGATATTTTCTTTAGTATTAAAAGGTTAAAAATATTTTGTCTTTATTCAAGTGACAGATATTGCCGAAATGATAGGTGGTAGTTGATAAGCACTATGTTAGGATTTGTTTTTATAAACTAAAGGAGTAGCTCGGGACCCCCTGCCCTAGAAACCCGAAATATTCTTGAATTTTCTGACCATTCTTAGTCAAATTTTTATCAAATAAAATTTTCTTTATTATTACTACCCCCCCCCCCTAAAGTGCTGAGGCCTTTTTGGATGCTTATGGGGCCATAGCCACTAATCTTTTCTTCTTTACCGTTAATCACGAAGAAGTTTAACGGCGATTCACTCAAGACACAGATGTTATTAATTATCTTCAAGATGCAGGTGTTATTTACGTAATAGGAGTTGCCTGTCACATAATAGGGTATTTTTTTCTTCTTTGGATGTTATGTAGAAGTTTAATATCCTAAGGATGTAGGAAAAAACCTTCACGGTCAGCCATTGGGTAGCCTTCACGATGCCGGTAGGCACTACGAACGATTTTTGCTTTGATTTTATGTTAATTTCTTAAAAACGTAAGGGTTTTAAAATAGGGACTTAGTCCAAATTGTTAGTCGAATATTTACATTGGTTTTTCTGATTTACACAGGCTCTTTATTTTTCAATGTTGGTAACACAGGAACAAAGGTGTCCCTTTAAGTATAGATTTTTAACAAGAACAAAGGGGGCCCCATTATATGGCCTTTTATTGATTTTACAATATGAACGAGGATTTTCCGTTATGTCAGAGTTTGTTTATTCGCATAGAGGGGTTGGGTAATTCCTTTTGTTCTTGGGGCTATATAACCCATCCCCAGACGAGAAATTTTATCCCATCTTACATTCGAGATGAGTGGCAACGCGCTTATAAATTTTAAAAGGAGTATGAGCCGAATATACCAACAGGTAAGCCTCTATGCGTATGAAGAGAGTTGCCCCCCAACAAAAACAGAGGGAGATTATACTTAAATAAGAACTGATATGTTTCTCTATATCAGATTACCAAGTGCAACCCTAACCCCCTCTTGCTGTTGCATGCTTCTCCCGGTGATGAATTAATCTTATTTTCTTGCATCAAAATATAAGCTTTAATTCCGACTACAATTTCACCCGCTGCTAATCGAAGCCTACTCTAGCAGGTGGGTAAAAATCTTATAAACAGATAAATGGGATAAAGTTTAACTATTGCACGCCACCAGAAATTCACCCTATCGTTACTCAATTAGGTAGGGATGATTCTCTGATCCCAGTGTCCACTAATTTGGACTCATTACGGGTGATCCACAAAAAAAATACTTTTTAACAATATGAATTACTCGAAGAAATTGTTATGTAAAAGTGCCTTATACTTATGAATTAAATGAAGGGGCGAAGAAGACTTCCTATATTAAATAAAAGAAGGTATGCAAGGGTCATTTTAAGTATAATAATAAATCATTATGTAAGTTCTTCCGCTCCTACATAGGGACTATGCGGTCATTTCAAATCTATATTTCTGATAATACACGACCTGTTAAATTCGAAATTAAAAAGAAGGGATTTGATGAAATTAGAGATTTGTTATTTATTTCAGAATATTCTTTTGTTACATTGAAACGGTGTTGTATATAAATTATGTAGTTCAAACGCAAATTTGGTATAAAGAATAAAATGATTTTCCTTTGCAATAACTTATTATAGAGAGAATAAAAACAGAAATTTAATCAGGGAACAAATATACTAACGGTCTATGATACTTGTTTCTTCAAATTTTTCTGTCAGATATTCCATTTTTGTCGTATTCAGCTACTATTAACATGAATCACCTTCACATAGCAAGATTATTTGCACATTGTCTGGTTTTTTAGTTCTTTACCTTTCTTTGAAAAACTTATCTTTTCTTTCATAATTTTCTTGTTTAGTCTTACGGTGCAAAAGCAGCAATTTTTCAAAAAATGCCTCTTAAGCCTTTCAGAAAAGAAACAACTTAAGTTGGAGAGGGAGGGTTTTCTAACATTTATATAGAAGGGGTAAGGTAGTGAGGATTAGTTACATTTAAGTGGGGGAAAGGGGGTACAAAACATGTTGAAACTGAGATTTTTACTTTAATTATTCGGAAAATTAAAACAGTTACTCATCTTAAATGATCAATATTTATTAATACTTTAAATAAAATCAGTAGCCTATTAACCGTGTTTTTATTTGATGAATCAAATTCGAAGTTTCTTAAATCGTCATAAATTTCTATGAAAATAAGATGTTTCTTTAACCATTTTTACGACATGAAAAACTTACATCACATACTTACTTCTTGAAAAACCTTTTTTACTTCAAGAAAATTTCGTTTCTATTTCAGAAAAAATCCTGAACTTCCTCCCCCAAATAAGGCGAGGGTAGGAGAAGCTCCAAATATGCAACGTGAATATGTGGTCCAATGCATGGTGAACTTGCGGTCCCTTTTGCGCTCCCCGACCGAGGCAATAATATGGTCCCCAAGCAAGGCGAAGATGCATGGCCTTTGGTGGTTCACAAGTATGGTGTAAATTTGGAACCTTCTGTACCCGAAATGCAAGATAGAGTTGCCAGCCTTGACGATAGTGTTAAGTCTTTGACATTCTTTGATAATTTTCTAAAATTCTAACTATGTGTCTTACTGAACAAAATTTTAATAGCAGAAAACTGACCATTTTAGTGTCGAAAGGGAGCCTTGTTCACTGCCTCTAAGAGTGAGATTTGAGGACCCTAGTTCTCAGATTAACAATATGTTCTACTATAGCTTAATGCATATGTTTCAGGATGAAACCAGAAGTGTTCCAAAGGAAAATGAATCTTTTTCCCAGTTCCTGAAAACTAGTTTACATGGATCGAACAGCTACTGGCCGATTCCTTCGGTGACGATGCGAGTAAAACACCCTGACACCCTGACAATGGACAGCATTAGCACCTCTTCCTCCGTAAGTCTACTATTTATGTGTGAAAATTTCAAAGGGACATTGTAACAACAGGACTTAAAAGAACTGAAGCGTAAACATCAAGTGGGCACTCGAACCCTATTTGAGGAATAATTTCTGGTTGTTGAATGTTTAGCTAGTGGTACACCCTCCTTATGCCCGAACGGCTACTTTACCCCACGTTTACAGAATAATTTCTGGCTCTTAAGCTTTTAGTTGGTAGGGTGGTCTCCCTATACCCGAGCGGACACTTTGCCCCAGTGTATAGAATAATTTCTGGCTATTAAACTTTTAGGTGGTGGTTTGATCTCTCTATATCTGATCAGATGCATTGCCACTTCAAAATTATTACTGACATATTCTTAACATATTCTTTTCAGTCTAGTATAAATTCCGTTTCGGCATGAGATCAAATGTGTTTAAAAGGAGTAATAAGTTGCTATTATTTTTAAGTTCACCTACCAACATTATAAATATCTCAAGGGGCTTGCAACCACTATGAGAATATTGAATCGTTAATGGATACAGGACAGGCCCCAGAGAAAACTAATTTTTATTGTGTGAAGGGGTTAACCCTACTAATGTAACTTTCCCATCTTTGACATAGGTGGCTTTATGGCTGATGTCTGCCTCAAGAAAGACTACGATTGTGTGGAAGACGTACTACCACCCAGCTAGGTTGAGTGCCTGGTCCCCAAAGTGACTGTAACGAGAGGGAGCAGGACAAAGCGGTGCTGGTTCCCACCAAGTATTGCCATATTTTCATTGAGCTGATACCGCCAAGCGTAATAATTATGTCTTTAGAGCCGATATTGGAGACCCCATCAGCACCATCACTGATGGTAGTATCCAAAGAATCCAAGTGACATAGTACACACCTATACGGGCAAGATTCAGGCCCTTCTATAAAAATGAATTGGGGGGGGGGTGGACTGGACAGTATAAAAGCATCCATCGCTCACAAAATTTTTCAATGAAAACTCCGGAAAGCTGTATTCGCAGTACCTACAAACATAAATGCAGAAGCTTCATACGGACTTGAATAATTTTGAGGGTGTTTTTCCGAGTGGATGGGTAGCATTTTCAATAAAGTAGAAAATTATAATAATATGGGATGTGGTTCAGTGGTTTTATTAATAGAAAGTTTGGATTTTAATGTCAATAAGTTTAAAAATAATTTATTTTAAGAAGTCGGAGGGGAAAAAGGGTGTAAATATAATGCAAATTTGAGGGCATGTGGGGGTGCACGTAGCTTTTCTTTCGACACTGGGCTTCATAGCTTCAGGTACGTAGTCCTTGTCACAGGGCATAAGCCCTTAAAAATGATGTTAGTAAGGCACATTTTTACAAATTGGCACTTAGTGAAGATGGGGAGGGCAGTGTACTAAAGTAGATTTGTACTGTTTAAAGCGGCAATATCCTGAAGCACTCGAGGCGATCGACATTTTTGAGAGGTTTAATGAACAATTAAAAATAGTGTTTTAGTGTTATAGTATGACACAGAATTTGAAGAGGGGGAACGTAAAGATAAGAAGAGGTAATATATTCAGTGAGGGTCGTCCATTGAATCGGTGAAACAATGGGTATGGCTTCTTTACGAGCTTGCCACAGAGCCCGACTCAATTGAACATTTTTTTTTAATAACAAACAATAGTCGGGTTTTGTGACGCATGACGTGACGTGAAAGTTCACGTCATTATTGTGCAATGTGTCCATCAGCTTCACAAACAGAGTTAAAATTAAAACATCACTTGAGGCACGGTAAGCTCCATGGGCACCAGTCCGTTTAGACGGTTTTGGGTGATAACACTATCTTGTGCTTAAAGAATTTTAGAAATTAGCTCGTCTCGAGTAACAAGGTGGTATTAAACATAGAAGATAAGCTCATGGACGTGTACAATTCGTCAAACGTGAATCGTGTTAATGAACATGAAGCCATTGCAATTTCTTATGCCTATGCTCAAAGAGATGCTAGTAATACCATGTAGCTGGTAGAGGTTTTTGAGGCATTAGGTAGGGAAAATTATGCAGGCGCGGCCCTGGTTGCACTTTTAGAACAGACAATAACTCAATTTAAAGGGTTCAGGATACAAACTAGCCAATGACAATCATCAGAGGATGAGTTGGCAATTAAAAATAAAGAAAGGTGTTGGGTTTGTAGGGGCATATTTGTTGGAGGTAGTGGGGAAACGCCAGTCAATGGCCATGATCATTTGACAAATCCTATTTTATGGGGAGGGGGTAACTTTTTGTGGACTGTCACAATAATCCAGTAATTTAAATTTCAAACAGCAATACTTTCTACCAATTTGCATACACAATTCCAACTATGATTTGCAGTTCATATTACGAACTTTGGCATATTTGAAGAATGGTGAAGTTGTAGATGGTGCATGGGTAGATGGTTCTTTTTCATTTAACATCTTACCTAAATCATCTGAGAAGCTGCTAAATTGCGAAGCTGCTCTGAGAAGCTCTTAAAATTCAAATGAAAGACAGTTGAAAATGATAATACGTACCTGAATAAAATCTGTGTTTTAGATTCTTATAGCTTTTCCCTAAATCCTTAAGTCAATTAATTCAAGTAAAAAAGAGCTACCATTTTATTAGTTTCCCCCTTCTGAAACAGCGTTTTTCAGATGACGAAATTTATGATTTATTAAAGAGTAAAGGCAAATTCCCATATAATTACTAAAACTTCATCTCGAGGCTACTTGAAAAAAAAATGCCATCCATCGAAGCGTTTTATGATTCACTTTACGACCATCAATGCACCACTGCCGACTGTGAATTTGCTAATAAGGTTTGGGCCAAGGGAGGGTATAAAATGGGGATTAATATTGTAAAATGTACCTGGTAAGTGATGTATTGACGTTGTTAGGCATTGTCTATAAAAACAGTGATAAATTTACAAGGAATTTGGGTTGGATTTGGGGTTTTATTTTTCAGCTGGTGATGGGTTTAATTTTGCGAATCAGCAAAGGAAAATAGGATTGATTACCAACGTTGATCAGAACTTATTTTGAGAGTGGTCCATGTGGGCAAGGTATGTTTTCCATGAAGATCCTATGATGGAAACTGACCTGACCGGTCAAGGTATTAACAGTCTTAGTCTCAGTTGCTTTCGGGTGAAAAGTGGGATTTGGTTTTCTGGATATAGACTCACTTTATCTGTATGCAAGATCTCACTACTCTTTACCGTGTGGTAGTTACAAATGGCTGGACAATCCTTGTGATCCAAGTTTCCTTGACATTGCCACTGTTGAGGAGAATGTGCCGCAAGGAGGGTTTTTCGAAATTGGTAATTAAATACCACTGGAACCTCATGACTGGGTAAAGGATTTTGGTTTCTAGTGCACAAACATACCAATACTTATGGATTCACTGAGTCTCTAATATTCCTTTGGTAGAATATGAGGCTATGCACTGAATACGTTCAAAACAAGAGCTGATTATCGACCTTCATGCGAAACAGAATATTGTTGTACATCACGTTCTTTTGCGATGGATGCTGGCCAACGGTTTCAAGGTCAAAAGGACCCATAGAGCCCTCAAGTTTGATCAAAAGCCATATATGAAGAAGTTTATTGACACATTTGTCAGTACACGCTCTTAGGCAAAAACGAAGATTGAAAAAGAAATCTAAGCTCATTTAAATTCAGCTTTCAGTGTGAGAGTGCGCACCATGGGAGTCATTGTGATGTTGTAACCGACCCAAAATATTGTGCCCCAATCACTGCCGATCCGATTTTCACACCGTGAAATCGTGACTCTGATATGGTTCTTTTACATAAAAAAAAATATTTGTCTGCCATATTGGACAAAGTCTATGTGTGCACGAACAGTGTGAAAGTACTACCACACGGCCTTTACCTTACTTCTGATCGAGATATATGTGTAGAGTATAGACATCGTCCCGGTCTGGAGAATATTCAATAGTTGGCGGAAGATGGGTCCGCTTATTTTTGTCCCAACAGTTTGTTCCCAGTCTCCAACTCAGAAGTGTGCTTTTTCATGGTGTTTTTATAAAAAAAACTTTTTGTGCAAGGCGGAATCCTTGTTCTAAAGTGTTTAATAGTGTACTATTCCTTTTATTTTTGTTCAACTCCTTCGGCCCGCGGCCGTCCCGGCCCCACAGACGGCCCTCGTCTGACACAGCGGGTGCTGGCCTTCCGGCCAGCAGACGGGACATACCCAAGGGATTTCAATGTCCATGGGTTTTTAATGTTGTTTTCCACTGCCCATGTAAATATGTTTAAGTGCTTTTTTTCATGTTGTTGACTACTGCTTATGTAAATATTTCAAAAATATTTGAAAAAATATTTAAAATATTTTTAGTGCATTTATTTACATTAAAGAAAACTTTTATCTTTTTTTTTCTTTTTGAACATAGGTATTTATTCAACAGATTGAGGTTAGGTTAGGTTATTTGTATTTTGGACACCAAGACAAGTAATATACATCAATTCAAACTCCCCTTCAGATCCTTTCATTGCGGACAATCAATGACTGGCAAAACAACACTTAACAAAAGTAATTCAGAATCGTGATAAAATCCTTTTAGAAAATCTGAGAAATATCTACTATTGCTATAGCATATGGCAAGAGTCCTATGAAAAAATAAAGACTATTGCACCAGACTTAAATAAATAGGGGGACTTGGCGTGTTTAATATTACTGAACTGTACTCGTGGTTAAATATTGATGATTTAGCTGAATCCATTGAAGAACGATCTCAGAAGATGTTTCAATTACTTACGGTTCGATCTCATCACAAAAAAATTTCACTAGCCGTTGTTCTCCACAATCTCCTTCATTGGAGCAAATGTATGAGAACATTTGCTTTAAATTGTACTGACTATATTATGTAAAGGGTTGTCCGTGATTCCGCTTCCCTCATAACTGTAGACAAACAGATATATCACGGTGAACCGAAATTTTTACTATCGGCTTACAATCACTGATATTTTGACATTGAAATTATCAAATATCATTGTTATCATAATTCGTTAATTGCTATCATGACACTAAAGAAACTACATGACATCTATTTTCCGTACTAGGTAATTCAAAATGAAGGCTTTACTCCAACACAGCATTGGATAAGAATTCGTTAATCTCCTATCTGGGCTATCTTTAAATTTTAACCTAAGATAAAGTTCAACTGCCAGAAGCAGTTAAGCAATGCAAAAAGCAACATCATTCACTTGAATGATCCCAAGCTTGCAAAAACAAGGGAAAGCATTTTAAAAGAAAATAATATTTTCAAGAGGGCGGTAGCTTTTTTCACTGTTCCTGCCAACACCTTCAATGATGTTACTGCCAACACCAACACCTTTAAGCAGCACCTTCAACAAAAAGCATCACCTTCAATGAAAAGCGGGTTTTTGATACCCCACGTTTTAGTTTTCGACGATTTTTCACCATCATCTATTTTATTTTCCCTCCACCACCAACACTGAATAATTGTAAATGGAGGCCTTTTAATTAAAAAGTGAAATCACAATTAACCGAAATTTCTTAAGATAGAGATCATTTCACAAATTTTCACCTAACCAATTCAAATAACTAAATTTCATTCTCACTGTCCTTAGAACTTTAGAATTTAAAACTACTAGCCTGTTTGTATAGGGATGTTTGTAGTTTTGTCAAGTTCCATGACACCATAAGCACTTGCAGGCTTCTCAATTGTTGTTGGCGAAAGAAAGCTGGGTAACTCATCAACAGGCTCTGCAACAGGCGAAAATCCACCCTCCTAGAAAAGAAATATATATATATATATATATATATATATATATATATATATATATATATATATATATATATATATATATATATCTATCTATATATATATATATAAATAAGTTGTCTGTGTGTGTCGAGTGACGTCATATTTGTGTGTCTACTGACGTCAAGTTTGTCGACTGACGTCATTTTAAGGATTGAGCTGTATGCGTCATGAAGTTGTTTGTCGACTGACGTCATGTTTGTCAACTGATGAAATTACATACCGGAACACCGGGACACAGGGAATATAAATGACGACCGGGAACCTCAAAGATAAATTACAAACTGGGACACCCGGACACAAATCACGACCGGGACACAGGGAATATAAATGACGACCGGGACACAGGGACACAACTACAACGGGGATGCCGGGGGCACAGGCGGGATATATAAATGACGACCGGGACACAGGGATTGTTCGAATAAAAATTACAGACCGGGACACCGGGACACAAATGACGACCGGGACACAGGGAATATAAATGACGACCGGGACACAGGGACACATCATTAGAATAATGAGGTATAGATCTGAATACGGATTGTTTTTCCCATGGACAATTATATGTTGCATGTTCAAGAGTCAGTAAACCTGACAATCTATTTATATGCACGGACGATGGGACAGCGAAGAATGTTGTATATTCGCATGTTTTACGTAGTTAAAAACATATATATATATATATATATATATATATATATATATATATATATATATATATATATATATATATATATATATATATATATATATATATATATATATATATATCTATCTCTATTCAGAGGTGGGACACAGGGACAAAACTACAATGGCGCGTAACTAATATGGCGCGTAACGACTTACGCGCACGGGGGGGCTTGGGGGCGGGGCGAAGCGCCCCACCAACTAGGTGTTGGGGTGGCACGAAACGCCACCCCAACAGCTAGTGTATATATATATATATATATATATATATATATATATATATATATATATATATATATATATATATATATATATATATATATATATATATATATATATATATATATATATATATATATATATATATATATATATATATAAGAGAATGTATATATAAATATATATGTATGTATTTGCAATTACCAGTCACCGGGCCCCAGCACTAAGCACGCTGCAGGCCTCTTTACATAGATTCTCATTGTCGCTTGTCTTCTAACCGCGGACAATTTGCTGTCTTTTCATACTGATCTCTTGTCAATTATTTTATTAGTAAAGTCCGATTTCTAACAACGATATCTACTAAGCTTCAAATATTTCGTTTTCTTTTTAAGGTTTTTGGATTGTTGTAATGCCTTGTTAAAATATTAATGTCTCGCAATTTAATGTCTTTTCATACCATCTCATTTCAAAGATCTTTGATTATTAAAGCAAGTCCAACGATATGTGTTCTTCTTTAAGGTTTTTTGAATTGATGTAATCCCTTATCAAAATAGAGAATCATCATTTGCAATAGTTAAAAATTTTCATTTTTTCCTTCCTAATGACATTATAAAACTGATTGCGTTCAAAAACGTTTTTTTTAAGGTTTTTGAATTGTTGTAATCCCTTGTTAAGATATATACAAATATTTTTGCAACTACTAGTTCTTTGCTCTCTACGCAATTTAATATTTTTTCATACTACTTTTTTCTATCTGTGAATTTCTTTACCGTTTCAGCGATATGAAGCTAAAAACGTAGATTTTAGTGAAATTTGAGTGAGGAAACAAAACAAACCGTTAGGGTATAATAGCCAAGTATTTGATTCTTTTTGCTGCTTTTGGTCATGGGTAGTCAAGTAAGTACCAAAATAAAAGCTGTTTAAGGCATCATCATTGAAATGATCATTCCATTGAAATGAGAGGCTAGAACCACCAGAGAACGATTCATCGCCAATAGCTCGGTTTTAGGTAGAATGGAAGAATATGAAATTTAAATTTAGAACGAGGCATTAAGGAGGTCAGAGATACTAAAATTTTGTGGCGTATTTATAGTGTACCGTTCAAGATATTAAGGATGTGGTTTTACATTCCAGCGAGCTGCTTGTGAATGAAAAACATAAATTACGTGTTTGATAGAAAAAGGTCGACCTCAGATGCAGTTTAATTGCTGTGAATTACTCCTAAGCGGAGTAAAGACTCCTTGCATTCGAAATGAGAAGTCTTGCCATCCCAGTAATCATAGTACTTGTTGAACCTCTGAAAGTTTCAAGAGGTCATCAAAGGGTCATCAAGAGTTTTATGACTTGTTTTTTTCAAATAAATGTAGTCTGTTGTATTTATTTGTTTTGCTTTAGTTGTTTTTTTTCTCTTTCTTTCTCTCATTTGTTTAGAATGTCCTTTTTAGATTTTTTAACTGTCTTTTTCTTATTTAAAGTGTTTTTTTTTTCTGTTGAGGAAAGCTCCCGGACGCCGAGCCGAAATATGCAGATTTTTTTTTATTAATTATTGCTTTTTAGTAAGTTTTTTGTTCCATTGTTTAATTAAATTTAAATTATTAAATTATTATTATTTAGATTATTTTTTTATTTAAGTTAGTCCTGTTTTTCTCTCTTAATTTTCTTAAATGGTAAAGCAGTGTCTTCTATGAAATTATTTAAGAATTACTGTTAATGCAACCTGAAAAAAAAGAAAACTCATTTAAGTTGGTTATAAGCATGGATTAGATGCTTTCGTAGAATAACTACCGGAGGTAAAAAATTACTTACTTCTGATTCTACTCCGAGCTGAACAATTGGCATGTCAATATCAACATATCTGTCAAGATCTGAAGCAATGACGTTTAGTACCCCTTTCCTTTCAATGGTCATCATAAACCTTTCCCCTGCTCCAATTATAGCTGATGCTGCCTCCTTTACAGTAGTAGTCGGTACTCCGTCAACGAAAGTGATCAGATCATATTGTTGTAATCCCGTGGCATGAGCTGGAGATCCTGGCGTGACAGCGGCAATGACAGCTGGCCCACCTAGAAAGGAGCCAAAAAATTAAAAAAGTGCGAATAAACTACGATATTTACTGCCTCCTTTACATTAGCAGTTTGTACTGCATCAACAAAAGAAATCAGATTATATTGTTGTATACCTGTGGTATGAGCTGGAGATACTGGCGTGACAGCGGCAATGATAGCTGGCCCACCTCGAGATGAGCCAAAAAATTAAAAAAGTGCGAATAAAATACGATATTTACTGCCTCCTTTGCATTAGCAGTTTGTACTGCATCAACAAAAGTAATCAGATTATATTGTTGTATACCTGTAGTACGAGCTGGAAATACTGGCGTGACAGCGGCAATGATGGCTGGCCCACCTAGAGAGGAGCCGAAAAATTTAAAATGTGTGAATAAAATACGATATTTAATGCCTCCTTTACATTAGCAGTTGGTACTCCGTCAACGAAAGTGATCAGATCATATTGTTGTATACCTGTGGTATGAGCTGGAGATCCTGGCGTGACAGCGGCAATAATTACTGGGCCACCTAGAGAGGAGCCAAATATTTAAAATGTGCGAATAAATACGATAGTTACTGTCTCCTTTACATTAGCAGTTGGTACTCCGTCAACGAAAGTGATCAGATCATATTGTTGCATACCTGTGGCATGAACTGGAGATCCTGGCGTGACAGCGGCAATAATTACTGGGCCACCTAGAGAGGAGCCAAATATTTAAAATGTGCGAATAAATACGATAGTTACTGCCTCCTTTACATTAGCAGTTGGTACTTCATCATCGAAAGTGATAAAAAAAAATGTACGAACAAAATAAGACATTTACTGCCTCCTTTACATTAGCAGTTGATACTCAGTCAACGAAAGTAATCAAATAATACTGTTGCATACATACCTTTGGCATGAATTGGAGATCCTGGATTGACAGCGGCAATGATGGCTGTCCCACCTCAAGAGGAGTCAAAAAATTTAAAATATGCGAATAAAATATGATATTTACGGAAAAAAGAAATATTTTTATTCTGAATACTATATAAATTTTTTTTGCTTGAATAATGTATCATGTACATAATTGCTTGCTATTGGTTTATTGGAGTGTTCCATTTTAACCTAATTTCAGCTCAACGTCACAGCTGAAGTCTCAGAACTTACTCCATTTGAAAATTTCTCAATGAACTTATTAGAAAAATACACAAATAGAAAATGGCTCATATATATTCTCATCAAATAAAACAAGACCTATGTTAGTAAGCTTTTGTTCATATTCTTTGTAAAGACCTAATACCGTAAGGTTGCTTATAAATGGATTTTAACGAAAAAATATAATACAGTTCTAACAAGTCAGCTATGATAAACATTTTAAATGAGTTTAAAAGCACATTTTCTTCTGTAATACCAAACAGGCGTAAATACGAGGGACTGGGAGACCTTTGGGCCCAGTATCATGATTCGTAAGACTTACCCAGAAATATCCATTTTTTCCACATAGTTCCCCTGGTCTTTTTCTCATTGTATTTTTAGTACCGTATTATTTAGTTTGTATTTTTTAGTTTGTATTTTTTAGTTTGTATTTTTTAGTTTTTATATTGTGTTATATTGTAAAGTTTTATATTGTGTTATATTATAAAGTTTACACATATTTTATATGTGTTATATTGTAAAGTTTTTATATTGTATTATTTAGTTTTTATAGTGTGTATTATTAGTTTGTATTTTTTAGTTTTTATAATTTTTCTCCTATCCTCATAAAGAAGTATGCACAACGATTTTGTCCTTCTTTGTGCGTGCGTACGGCAGACTTCGCTGCTAGTAGCAAATAATTGTACACGAATTTGCTTCTAGGATAATACCTCGTCACGAACTAGTACCAATTAAGGATCCAATAACCTAACGATCCCCTAATCTAGTACTAATTAATAATTAGATTATCAATAGCTCTAATTAACAGCGCGATGACAGAATAATATCTTATATTTGTAACGTACAATATTTGATAATATATGTAAAAAGAGCGGTAAAAGAGCGGTATATATATATTTATATATATATATATATATATATATATATATATATATATATCTATATATATAAAAATAAGTTGTCTGTCTGTGGATGTGTGGATGGATGTGTGGATGGATGTGTCAGGTGACGTCACCTGAAAAAACTGGATTAGGTGACGTCAAAACTGAAAAAACTAAAAAAAGGCAAAAACTACAAAAAAAAAAACTAAAAACTAATAAAAAAAATAAAAAAGCTAAAAAACTAAAAAAACTATAAAGGTAAAAACCAATAAAAAACTAAAAAAAAAACTGAAAAAACTAAAAAAAGGCAAAAACTACAAAAAAAAACTAAAAACTAATAAAAAAAGTAAAAAAGCTAAAAAACTAAAAAAACTAAAAAAACTAAAAAAAGGTAAAAAACTAAAAAAAATAAAAAATAAAAAAAAACTAAAAAAAAGGAAAAAACTGAAAAATAAGCTAAAATAAAGGTAAAAACCAATAAAAAACTAAAAAAAAAAAGGAAAAAACTAATAAATGACGACACTCAAAGAGAAAGCGACCAGGACAAAAAACTAAAAAAAAAGGCAAAAACTACAAAAAAACTAAAAACTAATAAAAAAAATAAAAAAGCTAAAAAACTAAAAAAACTAAAAAAAGGTAAAAAACTAAAAAAAACTAAAAACTAAAAAAAAACTAAAAAAGGTAAAAACTAAAAGAACTAAAAAAGAAAAAAATAAATGACGACACTCAAAGAGAAAGCGACCAGGACAAAAGGAATGTTCGATTAGCAATCAACAAAGCACCGGGACACAGGGAGTATAAATGACGACCAGGACACAAGTAAAAAAAAAAATTAACAAAACTAAAAAGAAGGTAAAAACTACAAAAAAACTAAAAAGAAAAAAAAACTAAAAACTAATAAAAAAACTAAAAAATCTAAAAATCTAAATAAACTAAAAAAGAAAAAAAAAGGAAAAAAATAAAGGAGAAAAACAAAACTAAAAACGAATGTATATACAGACCGGTACACCGGGATACAAATGACGACCGGGACACAGGGAATATAAATAACGACCGGGACACAGGGACACAACTACAACGGGGACACCGGGGGAAACAGGGGGATATAAATGACGACCGGGACAAAAAAACTAAAAAGAAATAAAAACTAAAAACTAATAAAAAAAACTAAAAAATCTAAAAATCTAAATAAGCTAAAAAAGAAAAAAAAAGGAAAAAAATAAAGGAGAAAAACAAAACTAAAAAACGAATGTATATACAGACCGGGACACCGGGATACAAATGATGACCGGGACCCGGGACACAGGGAATATAAATGACGACCGGGACACAGGGACACAACTACAACGGGGACACCGGGGGAAACAGGGGGATAACCTGACAATCTATTTATATGCAAAGACAATGGGACAGCAAAGAATGTTGTATATTCGCAAGTTTTACGTAGTTAAAACCATATATATATATATATATCTATATTCACAGGTGGGACATAGGGACACAACTACAATGGCGCGTAACTATTATGGCGCGTAACGACTTACGCGCGCGGGGGGGCTTGGGGGGGGCGCGAAGCGCCCCCACCAACTAGGTGTTGGGGTGGCGCGAAGCGCCACCCCAACAGCTAGTATATATATATATATATATATATATATATATATATATATATATATATATATATATATATATATATATATATATATATATATATACATATATATATATATATATATATATATATATATATATATATATATATCCAAAATCTGGTTAATATAGACATTCACCGGTGAATGTTCGAAATTCCTTTTTCTCTGCTTGAATCCAATTAGCTTTACGAGTCAGCTTTTTCAGTCTTATGCAAGCCTTGATGGTAACAGTTAAGGTTAGGTTAGATTATGTTAGTTTAAGTTAGATTAAATTTCGTTATAAATATCAGAAAAGCTGTCTAACCAAACCTGTCATAATCAAATCTTGCACTAAATTGAAAAGTTGATTGGTAACTCTGACGAAATTCATGGAGAGGAAAAAAAAAAATACATTTCTGACATTCAATGGTCAATATCGACATTCACAAATTACGAATACTCACGGTATATATATATATATATATTTATATATATATATTTATATTTATAAGGTTTTAATATAATATATAATACATATATATATATATATATATATATATATATATATATATATATATATATATATATATATATACATATATATAATATATATATATATATATATATATATATATATATATATATATATATATATATATATATATATATATATATATATATATATATATATATATATATATATATATTCTATAGATTCCCACTGTTGATTGTCTTCTAGCCGCAGATAATTCGAGACAATTTGCTCTCTTTTAACATTGCGGTCTTTTCAAAGACATTCCATCATTAAAGCAAGTTCGATTTCTATCAACGATATCTACTAAGCTTATGACTTTTGGTTTTCTTTTAAGGTTTTTGAATTGTTGTATTCCCGTGTTAAAGTATATAGCCTACAAATATTACAAATATTATGGTATTATCAGCAGCCAGGCTCCGGTACTTGGTATGCTGCAAGATTCTATATATATATTCTCTTTGCTGCTTGTCTTCTAACCGCAGACAATTGCTGTTTTTTCATACAGTTCTTTTCTAAGATATTTGATTATTAAATCAGGTCCGATTTCTACCAACAATATCTACTAAGCTTCAAACTTTTGGATTTATTTTTTAAGGTTTTTGAGTTTTTTGTAATCCTTCATTCAAGTACATACAAATGTTTTTGCAACTACGAGTTTTTTGCTTTTTACGCAATTTAATGTACTTTCATACTGTATCTTTTCAAAGATTTTTTATATTTAAAGCTTCCCCAAATTTCTAGCAAAGATTTGTACTAATCTTAAAACTTTTGGTTTTCTTTTTTTAAGGTTTTTGAATAGTTGCGATCCTTTTTCAAAATATAGATTTGTCATTTATAATAATTTTCAATTTTGGTTTTTTGTGCCTTCCTACTGACATTAATATATAACTGGTTGCGTTCAAACCTGTAAGCTTAATGACGTAGCGATTGGACCTTATCTAACAAAAAGAGCTAAGAGCTCATATGGCACTTGTGACGAGGTCGGAAGAGCCAAGAGCCAAAAGCTCATATAGCATGAGCTCTAGAAAAATACTAAGAATCAATAGATTGATTTAGAAGGAAAATCAGAGGCTTAATGCCGGTCGGGATTTAAAATAAGAGCTCTGAGACAAGAGGTTCTTCTAAATATCAAAATTCCTTAAAATCCGGTCACCCACTCGTAAGTTAAAAATACCTGTTTTTCTAATTGTTCCTCCCTTCCAGCCCCCCAGATGGTCGAATCGGAGAAACGACCGTTATCAAGTCAATTTGTGCACGCCCCTGACACGCCTACCAATTTCCATCGTCCTAGCACGTCCAGAAGCACCGAACTGGCCTAAGCACTGGAAATCCCTCCCCCCAACTCCCCCAAAGAGAGTGGACCCATCATAATCATGTAAATCACGTATCTATAACTTGTGCTTATTCTTCCCATTAAGTTTCCTCCCTATCTCTCCACTCTAAGCGTTTTCCAAGATTTCCAGTTTCTAAAATTTTTGTTTTCCCCCTCCCACCCCCTATGTACCCAGATCCAATTCAAATTGAAAATAAAGCATCTGAGACATAAGATCTTTCTGTACATCAAGTTTCATTTAGATCCGACCACCCATTCGTAAGATGAAGATACCTCAATTTTCACGTTTTCCATGATTTCCGGTTTCCCCCTCCAGCTCCCCCCAATGTCACTAGATCTGGTCGGGATTTAAAATAAGAGCTCTGAAGCACATGATCCTTCTAAATATCAAATGTCATTAAGATCTGATCTGATCTTAGAGTCTCCTAAATGCTTCCACCAGAAAAATGGAAGGTCCCTTGGACCAGGGAACGACATATGAAAGATTCAATTTGCCAAGACAAAAAAAAATATTTCATCGTTTCCAAGCCTTCCTCCTCCGGAAAACCGAAGCTTTTAGATAAGGCTGCAGAACTTCGGCTCAACTATTGAGAGTGGGGCTCATTTAATATTTTATGGGGTCTAACGCCAAGCTTTTGTTAAGAGGCTCTTTGGATCAATTTAAAACCTCCTTTCATTCGGAAGACTATATTTCAAATAAGTTTGTAAGGTGGACGTTGGGAGGCAGTGTGATAGCCCTTCCCCCTCTTTGTACTGAGGTTTATCTTATGCTTTAGTAGGAATTATAATTAGCACATTTAGAAAAGAGAATGGGGTTCTTATGGGGGCACCCGCTACTAAGATTTATAAGGATCTTAGGTCAGGCGAAGGTACAATAATAAGGTATGTCACAGATCAAAATAGCCGGCATCTTCACTAATCTTTGCCGGCTACTGCAAGGCTGCCTAAATATCGTTCATGCACATCAGCCGAACCCTTAACATGCCTTCATAAGAACATTGGCATTTTTGGCTTTAAAAACATCTAGTAGAAAATTCATGAAGGTGAACTATGATGGTAATCTCTATGACGGTGAAATATCCAGTACAGCATATATATATATATATATATATATATATATATATATATATATATATATATATATATATATATATATATATATATATATATATATATATATGTGTATTTGTATATATTTGTTCTGTAAAAAACTAAAAAAACAAGAGCTAAAAGCTCATGTGTCACTTTTGACGAGGCCGGAAGAGCCAAGAGCTCATATGGCATATCTAGCAAAATTCTAAGAATCAATTGATTGATTTAAAAGGAAAATCAGAGGCTTAATGCCGGTTGGGATCTAACATAAGAGCTTCGAGACACAAGGTCCTTCTAAATATCAAATTCATTAAGATCCGATCACCCACTCGTAAGTTAAAAATAACTATTTTTTCTAATTTTTCCTCTCCTTTCAACTCCCACAGATAGTCGAATCGGGGAAAACAACTTTATCAAGTGTATTTGTGCAGGTCCCTGAAACACCTACCAATTTTCATCGTCCTAACACATCTAGAAGCACCAAACTCGCCAAAGCACTGGACCCCCCTTAACTCCCCCAAAGAGAGCGGATCTAGTCAGGTTACATCAATCACATATCTACGACATTTGCTTATTCTACCCGCAAAGTTTCATCCCGATCTCTCCACTCTAAGCGTTTTCCAAGATTTCTGGTTTCCCCCTGTAACTCCTCCAATGTCACCAGATCTGGTCGGGATTTAAAAAACAGCTCTGAGACATGAATTCCTTCTAAATGTCAAATTTCATTAAGATCCGGTCACCCGTTCTTAAGTAAAAATACCTCAATTTCTCAAATTTTTCCGAATTAACACCCCCCAGCTACCCCAAAGAGAATGGATCCTTTCCAATGATATCAATCACGTATCTATCAGCTTGTGCCTATTCTTTCCATCAAGTTTCATCCCAATCTCTCCACTCTAAGTGTTTTCCAAGATTTCCGGTTTTCAAGATTTCTGTTTCCCCCCATCAGGCCTCTATGTGCCCAGATCCAATTCGAAATGAAAATGGAGCATCTGAGACATAAGATCTTCCTATATATTAAGTTTCATTAAGATCCGATCACCCGTTCGTAAGATAAAGAAACCTCAATTTTCAAGTTTTCCAAGATTTCCAGTTTCCCCATCCCACTCCCCCCAGTGTCACCCGGATCTGGTTGTGATTTAAAATAAAGCTCTGAAGCACAAGACCCTTCTAAATATCAAATTTCATTAAGCTCTGATCACCTGTTCGTAAGTTACAAATACCTCATATTTTGTATTTTTCTCAATTACCCCCCCCCCCTAACTCCCCCAAAGAGAGCAAATCCAGCCCGGTTGTGCTTGTGACTTGTGACCGGTAAGCACTTTGACTTGTGCTTGTTCTTCCCACCAAGTTTCATCCTGATCTCTCCACTCCAAGCGTTTTCCAAGATTTTCGGCCCCCCCCCCAACTCCCCCTTATGACACTGGTCCGGTCGAGAATCAAATGAGAGATCTGAGTTGCGAGGTCCTTCAACATATGAAATTTCATTAAGAACCGATAACTCCTTCGTGTGTTAAAAATACCTCATTTTTTCTAATTTTTCAGAATTAACCCCCCCCCCCAACTCCCCAATTGAGAGAAGGTCCGTTCTGGTTATGTCAATCACGTATTTAGGATTTGTGCTTATTTTTCCCTTATTTCACCAAGTGTCATCCTGATCCCTCCACTCATAAGCCTTTTCCAAGATTTCCGGTCCCCTCCAACTCCCCCCAGTGACACTGGATCCGGTCCGGATTTGAAGTGCGAGATCTAAGTTACGAGGTCCTTTTAAATATGAAATTTCAACAAGTTTCGATTACTCCTTCGTAAGTTAAAAATACCTCTTTTTTTCTAATTTTTCAGAATTAACCCGTCCCCCCAACTCTCCCAAAGAGAACGGATCCCTTCCGGTTATGTCAGTCAAGTATCTAGGACTTGTGCTTAGTTTTTCCACCAAGTTTCAACCCGATCCCTCCACTCTGAGCATTTTCCAAGATTTTAGGTTTTCCCCTCCAGCTCCCCCCAATGTCACCAGAACTGGTCGGAATTTCAAATAAGACCTCTGAGACACAATATCCTTCTAAATATCAAATTTCATTAAGATCCGGTCACGTGTTCGTAAGTTAAAAATACCTCTTTTTTCTAATTTTTCCGAATTAACCGTCCCCCCACTCCCCGCCAGATGGTCAAATGGGGGAAATGACTATTTACAATTTAATATGGTCTGATCCCTGATACGCCTGCCAAATTTCATCGTCTTAGCTCATCTGGAAGTGCCTAAACTACCCAAACCGGGACAGACAGACCGACCGACAGATCGACAGAATTTGCGATCAATATATTTCACTTGGTTAATACCAAGTGCCATAAAAAAGAAAACACCAGAAAAACTAAAAAAAAAATAAATAAGAAAAAGAAAACAGAAAAAAACTAAAACAACTAAAAAAAACTAAACAAGAAAAAATTATACGCAGTTAAAAATTAGCAAAAAAAGAAAAAAAAACTAACAAAAAGAAACCAGAAAAACTAAAAAAAAGAAAAAATCACCAGAAAAACTAAGAAAAAAAATAGCACCTTGCATGCATATTACTAGGGCGTGCAGCGCCACAACAACGCGTGGCTGGGGTGTTGCAACGTAGGGGGGGGGGGTTAGGGGGCTTAGGGGGGACTAGCTGACACTCCACGTGTTGCTGGGACGCGCAGCACCTCAGCAACGCATGGCAGGGGTATATATATATATATATATATATATATATATATATATATATATATATATATATATATATATATATATATATATATATATATATATATATATATATATATATAACATACAATAACGCGTTGTTGTATATATAAAACACCGCGTGGCTGGGGTGTTGCAACGTAGGGGGGTTAGGGGGCTTAGGGGGGACTAGCTGATACTCCACGTGTTGCTGGGGCACGCAGCGCCTCAGCAACGCGTGGCAGGGGTATATATAGGGGTATATAGGTATATATAGGGGTATATATATATATATATATATATATATATATATATATATATATATATATATATATATATATATATATATATATATAAGACATACAATAACGGGTTGTTGTATATATAAAACACCGCATGGCTGGGGTGTTGCAACGTAGGGGGGGGGGGGGTTAGAGGGGCTTAGGGGGGACTAGCTGACACTCCACGTGTTGCTGGGGCGCGCAGCGCCTCAGCAACGCGTGGCAGGGGTATATATAAGGGTATATAGGTATATATAGGGGTATATATATATATATATATATATATATATATATATATATATATATATATATATATATATATATATATATATATATATATATATATATATATATATATATATATATATATATATATATATATATATATATATATATATATATATATATATATATATATATATATATATATATATATATATATATATATATATATATATATATATATATATATATATATATATATATATATATATATATATATATATATATATATATATATATGCATAATTCTCACTCAATCCAAATCTTTTCCAAAACATACCTTCTTTTGGAATTATTTTTCTTGTTTTTTATTACAAGGATAGGCTATTCCAATTTCCCTACCGCGATTGACCTTACAAGAGACAAAGTCCCCATTGCTTGTTGTGGCAACATTATTTCCCATAATTCACACTGACATATTTCAAATGAGACTCACCCTCATTCTCAGTATTTTCGGAGTCAGATGGCTTAAAGATAATACCAAAAGGCTGATTTCTCTTTCTTACCACCTTTAATGTCATAACATATAAATTTGGTGTCTCTGAATGTCCCACTGATACAAATGCATTCATCCCTGAAATAAAAATATGTCAAATAACAAGCATAAAATGATGCTAGAAAAAATGCAACAAAACAGAGAAACTTTAAATTAGTTTCGTTACTCGTCATCATACGAAATTTCAAGGAAGTTGAGGGCTTTGGGAATGAAAAGAGCGGAAACCCAGTTTTCTATCTCCCTTAAAAATTCTTTAAAAGGGTTCAGTTTTCGAACTACACATTGTCTGTAGGCTCTCATAGGCAGCGCAATACTGTTAAGGAGAATAACTAAAGAGTGATGTGGGCACAATGTATTATTTTTTTTTCATAGGCACTTTGTATAAAAGGAGTTGTTCTAAAAGCTTCGGATGGAGCTCATTCGATTGGAAAATTGAAAGTTCTAGTGGTTTTTGTAAGAGTCAAAAGTAATTGGAGGGCAGCCAGTACACTCCCATGCCCCTTAATTCCCCACCCAAAACATATCCAATCAAAATTTAGAGATAGCCATTTTGTTCAGCATGGTTGAAAGATCCAATAATTATATCTCTGGATATGTCAACCACTCCCCAGTCCTCAAGGTAATGGCTGTAAGTTTTGCCATTCGCCCATTATTTACACAGAATGTTTTGTTGTTGAGGAATGGGGCATATTCGACCTTTGGTGTTAAGAAAGTTGAACAAGATAGAAACATAATATGCATTTACAGATTGTAAACAGGGTGTACCTGCAACATCTGGGCTTCATGAGGGGGATGGTCAACTGACCAAAAGGCAATATGTGCACACTGCTACTACTACTACTACTGCCACTATAACTACTACCATGATACTAGTACTGCTAAGACAAAGGGTATGAAACTAAAAACTCAAGAGAATATTGAAGGAAAATTTGAACTAAATCAAAACACACTATGTGCATGCAGGTCGTCAAAAGCTGAATCTCAGGAATGGCTTGGGATATTATGTTACAACTTTCATGGAACGCTTAAAGGGCAAAATCAGTTGCCCAAAGACAATATGAGCACGCTACGACTAATATTACTACCACCACTGCTACCACTACTCTACTGCCACTACAACTATTGCTACAACTAATACTACTTGTAATGCAGCTGCTATTAAGGGTAAGAGCAATAAGTTAAAATTGAGGGGTAAATTGAACTAAATTAAAACACAGTATGGATATATGCGTTATCAAAAGGGCATATTGACAATATCATAACAACGGCTTATAGTATTAAGTTAAAACTTCTAGGGCTTCACGAGGGGAATGCTCAAATGACCAAAAGACAATATTTGGACACTACTACTACTAGTACTGCTACTGCTGCTACTGTTAGCACTACTCTTAATCCTACAATTGCCACCAGTACTCCTACTACTACTATTGTGTCTACAACTAAGGCTAAGGGTGGTGGGTGAAAGTTTTAGGGAATATTGAGGGGGAAGTTAAAGTGAATCAAAATACACTGTGTGCATGTAGGTTGTCAAAAGAGCGCACCTGCAATGCCTCAGAACTGGCTTGGAGAATCAATTTGAAACCGTCAGGGCTTGTTGTGGGAAACGTTGAACTAACCAAAAGGCAGCATTTACGTGCTACTACAAGATGAACTATATGTATCCAGGTTTTCAAAATGGCGTAAAAGCACTATCTCAAGAGCAGCTTAAGAGCATTAAGGTGAAGATTGAAGATTCCAGGGCATCTTAAGAGGGATGTTGAACTAATCAAAGTAGTAGTAGTAGTAGTAGACATGTTCAATAGCAAAAAATTGACAGCTATCGCTGATTTGTGTTTCTTTACAACATATAAAAAATCAAACTACACTTGTAAATATAAATCAAACTATAAATATTAACTCTTATTAAACATTTTGACGAAAACCGGGACGAAAAAATTACCATATCGGTTTGTTCTTGCTTTAACGGGTACTAACTTATCTTGCTTTCTCGTTCTTGATGGTAGAGGTTGATCAGGTAGAATTTCACGGCGCTGAGATTTAGAAAGCAAGTACTTTCCGAGACTCATTATCAGAGTTTCGTACCGGTTTTGGAGTGACGGCAGTCCTAGCACTTCCAGGGCCTTTTCGTAGAGGACGTCAAGGCGGCCCAAGATTATCGATACCGCTCGCTTCTGAACCGATTCAAGCTCCTGACAAAGATATACTGTTCTAAGTGCTGAGGGCACCCAAACAGGGCACGCATATTCCAGAATGGGGCGGACATACGCTATGTATGCATACTTAATACTCTCTGTGTTTGCACTGAACCTACGCATACCGTTTAAAGTCTGTAGACTAGCGTTTGCATTTTTAACCACGATTTCAATATGTGCGGCAAAGCTGAAGTCATTGGAAAAAGTGACTCCAAGGATCTTGATACTGTTTGTTAGAAGGAACGGAACATTTGGCTCCATAACATCACTTTTTAGCTTTTTATTAATAATATTAAAGAAAAACATAAATCTACTACATCTACTGAGGCTAGAGGTAATAAGGTGAAACTTTCAGGGGATATTCAGAGGGATTTGGAACTAAGGTGAAGCTTTCAGGGAGTATTTAGAGGGATGTTGAACTAAGTTAAACCCCACTGTGTGCATTCAGGCTGCCAAAAGGATATATTAGCAATTTCTCAAGAACGGCTTAGAGTATAAAATTAAAACTTTCAGGGTGTACTGAGGGAATGTTGAACTAACAACAAGGCACTGTATGCATAGTGATACTGCTACTACTGCTGCTACTTCTGTTACTACTGCTGTTACTAATGTACGACTGCTATTACTGATCCTAAGGGCAGGAGAGTGAAACCATTAGAAAATGTTTAGGGAGATGTTGATCTAAATCAAAGCACACTATTAACATGAACGTTATGAAAAGGGTGCATTAGAAATATCCCAGAAAAAGACAAGGGTATTAGATTGAAACTCTCGGGGCATGTTAAGAGGGATGTTGAACTAGGCAAAATGCAAAATAGAAATACAACTGTTACTATTACTACGACTAGTACTACTGCTACTACTCCAACTAGATTTACTACTACAACTGCCGATACTGCTACTACTACTACTGCCATTACTACTACTACTAAAACTATCTCTACTATAACTATTGCTATAACAAATACTGCAAGTACTATTGACGCTAAGGGTCTTACGGTGAAATTTTCAAGTCATGTTGCAGAAGAAAGTGAGCTATGCTAAACTTAAACACACTGTATGAATGCAGGTTATTAAAAGGGCGTATCAACTATATCTCCGGAAAAGGTTAGATTGTCAAGTTGAAAGTTTCAGTGCATGTTGAGGGGGATGTTAAACCAACCAAAAGATGCTATATTCCTACTGCTGCTACTAGTACCACTACTACTAATACTACTTCTAGGGCTAAACGTATTAAAGAGAAACTTTCAGGAAATGTCGAATCAAATTCAAACATGTTGTGTGTACACAGGCTGTCAAAAGGCCATATCAGCAGTAACCCAAGAACGGCTTAGAGCATTAGGTTCAGAATTTCAGGGCATGTTCAGGGGTATGTTTTAGTATTAAAAATTCATTTTATCCATGCTACTACTACTACTACTACAACTACTACTACTACTACTACTACTACTACTACTACTACTACTACTACTACTACTGCTAATACTACTACTACTACTAATACTACTACTAGCAGTAGTACTAGTACTGATGTTAGCACTAATATAATTAAGGCTAATTGTATTAATGTGGAAATTTCAGGAACTGTTGAGGGGAATGTTGGGCTAATTAAAAACACATCATGTACATGTAGGTTATCAACAGGACGCATCAGTAATATCTCAGAAATGTTTAACGAATCAAGTTGAAACTATCAGGGCATGAAGAGGGGATGTTGAAATAGACCAAAATGCACAGTGTGAATTCTATTCCTGCTTACGAATAATACCACAGTCACTAGTACTACTCCTGTTTCTCTTGTGCTTCCTACTATTACTAATTCTATGGGTCTTAACTAAACTTTTGGAGAACGTGAGGACAGATTTGAACTAAATTACAACATACTATGTACATATGGGTTATCAAAAGGATGAATTAGGAACATCAAAGGAGGAGTTTAGGGTATTCAGCTGAAACTCCCAGGGCTATCAACATTACTACCACTTTTGCTGCTACTTCTACTACTATTACTGCTACTGATGAACTAAATCAAAATTGCTTAAGGGTGTTCAGGTTTTCAAGATATCTAAGCGAAAAGGGTATAGGCTAGAGTATAAAGTAGACCCTTTAACGGAAAGCTTATGTTATTTTAAAACTATATCAATATGTGCGCTGGTTGTCAATAAGACGTCTCAATAATATTTCAAAAACGACTGAGGGTATTAAGTTGAACAGTTCAGGGCTACCACTATCGCTACTTCTGCTCTTACAATTGTACCAAATCAAAAAAGTGTATTTGCATTCCTGTTGTCAAAATATCAGACATACAATGCTTTAGGAAGGGTCTTATGTTTTATTTTCAGGGAAACTTCAGGAGGTGTAAAAATAAATCAAAGGATGCTGTGTTTGTCCAGATTTTCAGAAGATCGTATGTTCTTGAAAACTGTTGGAATATTTTGTCCAAAATATAAATATTAATAATATTTTGTTAGCCAAAATATGGATTCATATAGGAACTTAAATAGAAAAAACAAGTTTTTTCAACTGAAAGTAAGGAGCAACGTTAAAACCCAAAACAAACAGTAACTATTCCACATACGAAGGGGTTACACCCCTCCTCAACACCTTGCTCTTAAACTTTTTACAACTTCTGAAAAAGCTTCTTATTCTAACTAATCGGCCCTTTTATGTCAGGAGTCGTTCTAAAAAAATCGGGACAAACAGTCAAAATTTAGAGTAAATAACAAGGTATTGAGGAAGGGGGCAACCCTTTCAAATGAGGAGGGGGCAATCTATTCTTATACGGAGTAATTTCTCTTGGTTTTTTTTTTCCATTTCATTCCTGATCGTTTTTCAAATAATGCCAGTAAATCTAGCTCACCCTCCATGAAACATTCACTGCCTTCACGGCAAATTGCCCCCTGGAAATTTCCTCTAGTGTAAAATACACTTCCCTCCCATAACATTCCTTCCGAACAATTTTATCCTTGCTGAAAATCCCCCCCCTTCCGTAGAATTTCTCGCAGAAGATTCAGGCTGAAAAAATTCTACTTAGCATGCTTTTATTTGAAAAAGACGTTCGGTTCTAATCGTTTTTGCGATCGTTCCGGAAAACCCAATTGCGTTGCGTCGATATTATTTCCTGGAGATCAAAACACCTGAAAAATTCCCGCAGGACATCTCCACATGAAAAAATTGAGTACAAAAGTAGAAAATAAGACAAATAAAAAGAATTTCCCACATGAATTCTGTCAAATTCCCCCACTGCAAAATTTCTCCTGGAAAGTTCACACCCTCCCCGGAAATTTCCCTCCGAAAGGGAAATTATCCCCATGAAGACCCACCCCAAGTACAAAATCCCCACCCCCTAAAAATATCTGTATACTTCCCAATCAAAAATATTATACGTAAACGATGGACAAATTTTATAACATAGTCTTTTTTTAAAGACTTGTTTAAAGATTCGTCTTTTCAAGTTTGAAAAAACTTGTTTTTTCCCATTTAATTTCTGATCGTTTTTCAAATAATGCCGGTAAATCTATCTCACCCTACATGAAAAATTCACTGCCCTCACGGGAAACTTCCCCTGGAAAGTTCCTCTAGTGTAAAATACAGTTCCTTCCTATAAAATTCCTTCCGAACAATTTTATCCTCGCTGGAAACCTCCCCCCCCCCTTCCGTAATATTTTCTGCAGAAGATTCAGGCTGAAAAATTCTCCTTAGTATGCTTTCATTTGAAACACTTTCGGTTCTAATCGTTTTTGCAATTACTCCGGAAAACCCCGTTACGTCGATATTATTTCCTAGAAATCCAAAACACCCTGAAAATTTCCCCTGGAAAATTCCCGCGGGACATCTCCGTATGAAAAATTGAGTACACAAGGAAAAAATAAGACAAATAAAAAGAATTTCACACATGAATTCTGTCAAATCTTCCAACTGCAAAATTTCCTCTGGAAAGTCCCCCCCAGAAAATTCCCTCTGAACGGGAAATTATCCCCATGAAAACCCAGCCCAAGCACAGAATTCCCACCCTCTATAAATATCTGTATACTTCCCAATCAAAAATACCATACGTAAACAATGGGCAAATTTTTTAACTTAAAGACCTATCCTTAGGGGCTCTGGGTGGTGGTCACTTTATCTTCAAAGGCATAGTTTTGGGATCTCTCAATTATTCTGAATAAAATGGCTATCTAAAAAATCCCCCTAGCGTAAGATTTCCTCTGGAAAGTTCACACCCGGAAAATTCTCTCCACATGGGAAATTATACCCATGAAAACACAACACAAGCACAACCCCCCCCCCCCTATAAAATATCGGTATATCTCCCAATCAAAAATACTATACGTAAACCATTGGCAAATTTCACAACTTAAAGACCTATCCTTAGGAGACGGGGGGCTCATTGCATCTCCAAAGTCATAGATTTGGGATTTTTCAACAACTCTGAACAAAATAGATATCACAAAATTTTGACCGGACGATTTTGGGGAAAAAAGGGGCGAGGGAATGTCTAGTTGCCCTCCAATCTTTTTTGTCGCTTAGAGAGGGCACTAGAACCTTTTATTTCCACTCAAACGAGCCCTCTCCCGATGTTCTAGGACCATTGGTTCAATATAACCATCCCTGAAAGATAAAAAAAACATAAATAAATACTTTTAAGTGATCTTTCTTATGACAAAAAATACAAAATTCCATATCTTTACAGATAGGAGCTTGAAAGGCCAGGCCAATATTCTCAAGCTTGGGGCCTTTTTTGGGTAGCCCTAAGCTTAATGAATCTCATACATTGAGATTCAGCATGGTAAGCCAATTCTTTTTATATGTTCGCTTATATCAAATTCCGTTTTTTTTTAATTTCGGTTATAAGAATTTCAGTGTATATGTATATTAAACTGGCAATCCATATTTATTTGTTGTTTTTTTCTTGTTTTTTTCAGTAATCTTGGTTATGGTGGTGCTTTTTGTTCAATGTTATGAGAAATTTAATCTTTCAGGATTGTTTTCAGTAAAGTGTAAATTATGTGCTGGTCTTTAGGAAGCATGAGGGGCGTCAGCCTACTCATCTTAGTTTCTGTCCGTCTTTCGTTTGCCGCGGTTATTTCTTGGATTTCTGTTTGTTTTGAATTCCATCTTTTTATTTATGGTAATTTGTGGTAGTTTTAAGCCTGTAAAACTATTTGACTTCATGCCTGCTCATTTTTGATTTAATGTAGCTTTTTACTCTATTTGAAAATTTTTTTTGCGGAATGTTTTAAAATTTATATCTAAAAGAATCAACACAACAACAACACAAATAAAGCAGTAGATTCACTTACCGACACCAATTGTACAGTGAAGAGTATCACGCAGAATAGGCTCCAAAAGCCTTGAACACTCCTTAATAGTGACGGACAAAGAGCCAACTTGAACAGGACGAGCAACCCTTGGATACTCGTGTAGACTTATGTCGGGAGGATTGAAAAATGGCTTGTATCGAATTCTATAGTTGGGCAAAACATGAGCTCTTTGCAGAATCTTTGATGCCTGTGAAATTTGGAAAAAAGAATATTATAAGAATCTATCAAATGTTTAGTGTTGTTCTAAAATAGATATATGTATTGTGCTCCTGTTGCTATGGATGAACCCGGACAGGTAGTCATCTAAAATACTGGACAGCAGACCAAAGTAACCACGCAAAACTAATAAAAAATCAGGAAAAATAACATGATCTGACAACAACAGTTGAATACTTGACAGCAATATACATTGTACAAAAGAAAATTTCATCAGAGAAACTATAAAGGAACAAAAACCAAAGATTTTTTTAAAGGAATATTGAGATAAAATATAAATTACAAAATATTAAGAAAATCATAAAAGAATATTAAAATAAAGAAATTATCAGGGATTCATTCTGTTTTCTTTACTTTTTGATAATTCTTCTAAGGGAAATGGTCTTTATATTTGTGCTTTGGATCTTTCGAAAGCGTTTGATAGTGTGGTCCATAGTCAGCTCCTTTTTTCTCTGTATAACTCTGGGGTCAATCTCTCTGTTATAATGCTTCTTAGGTTTTGGTACTCAAATCCTTTTCTTCGATTAAGATTTGCACCAGACACTATTATAAGGGTACGAAGAGGAGTTATGCTGGGCTGTGTTCTGTCCCCTACGCTTTTTAAGATATGCATTTCTAGTGTGCTGGCTAAGATTTCAGGTACATACCTTTTTGGTCTTGCGGATGTTTCTGATTTTGCGTATGCTGAGGACTTGCCTCTGATTAGCCGTTCCAAAAAGGGTCTTTCCCAAATGTTCTCTATAGTTTCTGATGCTTTCTCTGATATTGGCCTTTCACTTAATGTAGATAAATGTCAGTTTCTTCCCTATAACTGTACTATTGCTACTCCCCTTAACTGTAATAACTTCTCTATCCCTCTTGTTGATTGTATTCGTTGGCTTGATATCTCCATTACCAACAATCTTTCAAGCTTACGTCAGCGTACTGTTTGTGATATAATATACCCCTTTCTTAAGAAAGGTAATTTAAAAAGAATCCTGATAAATTATTTCATATTTCTTCTGCATCTTCCACCTTTGACAAAAAACCGGATTCTACTTAGCAAATTTTCCGTTCCTGATATAACTTTAAATTTGGAGATTCTACATAGAAAAATCTTCAGTACAGCTTATGCGCTCCTATCCGCTAACCACCGTCTTATCAGTTTCTTTCGTTAATTTACTGTATATAATTGTTTTTCTCTTTGTGTTTTTTATTTATTTTTTTTTACTCTGCCACATTTACTTTATGTATCGTCCGAGTGATAAATAAATAAATAAAATAAAGGATTATAAAGAAATTCAAAGTTTTATTGAAGTTTTGAAACATACTATTGAATTCCATGTTGAACATATACAAACTGAAGCATATAACGTATTATGACACATGATTATAGAAGTATTCAAAGGTGTCTTGTAGTTTTGAAACATACATTAATTGAATTTGCTAATGAATTGCTATTGAATTGTAATATAAAATACCGAAAACCAGACAAACGTGTTTTTACTCAAGAATAAACTAAATATCAAAAAGTTATTGTCAAGATTGAAAACAACAATTATAAAAGAGGGATAGAACAAAATAAATTCAAAACAGATCAAAAATAAACGTTTTAGTATCAGAAAAAAATCAAATAAGAGAAAATTCTCTACCTTATCGATAACAGTAAAACAATACAGTTGAATGAGGGAACAGCCCTACATGAAAAAATCAAAACAAAAATCATCGAAAAATCGACACAATATTCATAGAACAGTGGAGATCGGGCTACCATTTGTTTTCAACAATTAACCGCATAAGCGAATGTTTCATTAGAGGGAGAAAATAACGACAAAGCGCTAAGCCCTGCTTTTCCACTTTCCTGGGACTATCATTGGCATTTTTGTAAGTTTAAAAGGCAAAGTTGACAGAGCTCTTTTACTTTACTAGGGGCTGCACTCTCCATTAGTGCTAAGGTAAAAAAAGTAAAGCTAGTAGTGCTTTTTCACTTTTCTAGGAATTCAACTTTCCATTGGTGCTTTGAAGAATTAAATGGTATAGTCACCCGTGCTTTGTAGCTTTTGTGGGAGCTTGAATCTCCGTTGGCACTTGTTAACGCACAAAAGGCACAAATCTCCGTACTTTTTTACTTTTCTGGACTTTCTATCGGTGCTTTTTAAAGCTCGAAAGGCAAATCAGGCTTATAAAAACAGTTCGTTTTTTATCAGTAACAGATACTTGTAAATCTGGTGAACAAAGGAGTTGCTTTTACTCGGCTTACTTTACCTGAAAGGTCGTGTTCAAGACCGGGCTTGGTAAATCCATGCCTTATTAATTAAACTTTTGTAAAGCCACAAAAAAGGTTTCAGAACTTATTTTTCGGCAAAATATTTTTGCTGTGGCAATTTTAAGGAAGTGCATCAAAGCATTGCAATCGCTTTGAGAAGTAAAGTGCTCACTTATTGGTATTTTGCTTTAAAAATGAGAGCTAAGAGCTCATATGGCACTTGTGACGAGGCAAGATGAGCTAAGAGCCAAGAGATCATATGGTATGAGCTCTAGCAAAATTCTATGAATCAATAGATTGATTTAAAAGGAAAATAAGATGCTTAATGCCGGTCAGGATTTAAAATAAGAGCTCTGAGTCACGATGTCCTTCTAAATATCAAAATTCTTAAGATCCGATCACCCACTCATATGTAATAAAATACCTAATTTTTTCTAATTTTTCCTCTCCTTTTAGCCCCCCAGATGGTCGAATCTGGGAAAACGACTTTATCAAGTCAATTTATGCACCTCCCAGACACGCAAACCAATTGTCATCGTCCTAGCACGTCCAGAAGCACCAAACTCGCCATATCACTGAACCCCTCCCCCCAACTCCCCCAAAGAGATCGAATCCAGTACGGTTGCGTTAATCACGTATCAAGGACATTTGCTTATTCTCTCCACCAATTCCTCCCGATTCCTCCACTCCAAGTGTTTTCCAATATTTCCCCCTCCAACTCCCCCTAATGTCAAAAGATCTGGTCGGGATTTGAAATAAGAGCTCTGAGACTTGAATTCCTTCTAAATATCAAATTTCGTTAAGATCCGACCACCCCTTCGTAAAATAAAAATACCCCAATTTCCACGTTTTCCAAGAATTCTGGTTTCCCCCTCCAATTCCCCCCAATGTCAAAGGATCTGGTCGGAATTTAAAATTAGAGCTTTAAAGTGCAAGACCCTTCTAAATCTCAAATTTCATTAAGATCTGATCACCCTTTCGTATGTTACAAATACCTCAATTTTCAAAATTACCCCCCCCCCCCAACTCCACCAAAAAGAGCAGATCCGGTCCGATTATGTCAGTCATGTGTCTTAGACAGGTTTTTATTCTTCCCATCCAGTTTCATCCTGATCTCACCGCTTATTTTAATAGTATTTTCTAACATTTCCGGCTCCCCTCAACTGCCCCCCCCCCCCCCAATTACGTTGGATCCGGTTGAGAATTAAAATAAGAGATCTGAGTCACGAGGTCCTTCTAAAAATGAAGTTTCATGAAGATCCTACCACTCCTTCGTAAGTTAAAAAATACGTCATTTTTCCTAATTTTTCAGAATTAACTCCCCCCCCCAATAGAGCCGATCCGTTCCGGTTATGTCAATCACGTATCTAAGACTTCTGCTTATTTTTTCCACCAAGTTTCATCCCAATCCCTCCAATCTAAGTGTTTTCCATGATTTTAGGCTCCCCGACTCCAAACTCCCCCCATCGTCACCAGATCCGGTAGGGACTTAAAATAAGAGTTTTGAGACATGATATCCTTCTAAATGTCAAATTTCATTGAGATCCGATCACCCATTCGTAAGTTAAAAATATCTCATTTTTTCAAATTTTTCAGAATTAACCCCCCCCCCCCAACTACCCCAAAGAGAGCGGATCCATTCCGGTTATGTCAATCATGTATCTAGGACTTGTACTTTAATATTCCCACCAAGTTTCATCCCGATCCCTCCACTCTAAGTGTTTTCCAAGTTTAGGTTTCCCCCTCCTAACTCCCCCCCCCAATGTCCCCATATCCGGTTGGGATTTAAAATAAGAGCTCTGAGACATGATATCCTACTAAATATCAAATTTCAATGAGATCCGATCACCAGTTCGTAAGTTAAAAATACCTCATTTTTTCTAATTTTTCAGAATTATCTCCCCCCCCCCCCACTACCCCAAAGAGAGCGGATCCGTTCCGGTTATGTCAATCATGTATCTAGAACTTGTGCTTATTTTTCCCACCAAGTTTCATCCCGATCCCCCCACTTTAAGTGTTTTCCAAGTTTTAGGTTTCCCCCTCCCAACTCCCCCCCCCCCCCCAATGTCACCAGATCTCTTCGGGATTTAAAATAAGAGCTCTGAGACACCATATCCTTCTAAATATCAGATTTCATTGAGATCCGATCACCCGTTCGTAAGTTAAAAATACCTCATTTTTTCTAATTTTTAAGAATTAACCCCCCCCCCCAACTACCCCAAAGAGAGCGGATCCGTTCCGGTTATGTCAATCATTTACCAGATTCGGTCGGGATTTAAAATAACAGCTCTGAGACACGATATTCTTCCAAACATCAAATTTCATTTAGATCTGATCAACCGTTCGTAAGTTAAAAATACTTCAATTTTTCTATTTTTTCCGAATTAACGGGCCCCCCACTCCCCCCCCAGATGGTCAAATCGGGAAAACGACTAAATCTAATTTAATCTGGTCCGGTCCCTGATACGCCTGCCAAATTTCATCGTCCTAGCTTACCTGGAAGTGCCTAAAGTAGCAAAACCGGGACCGACAGACCGACAGAATTTGTGATTGCTATATGTCACTTGGTTAATACCAAGTGGCATAATGAGAAATTTCAGTTTAAATGTGATGGAAGTAATCGTTAAATAAATCACATACAATTGCCGATTCCTGGCAAATCTTCTATACTATCGTATATGCCCAAAATTATATTTCTCCATTTTGACTATTTACCAAAAATCCATTTTAAAGTCATTTAGACATTTTAAATCCTTATGATCCTTTTTCATGATCGTAAT